>NC_141903.1:17237954-17540984 GCF_057802395.1 Ceratotherium simum simum | reverse complement strand
TCTGGTACCAAGTAAGTGTTCAGTATTGGTGGTTATTATTTAAGCAAGCAAATAAAACAAGTAATAACTATTATTAATAAGAAAGCTATTGTTTTTCTTGTACTAAAGGAAAAAATACATTTTCATATCTTTATTACTTTGTATATTGTATGGCACCTGCTTCTCAAGAGGATTTGAGTTGACTGATTTAAAAAAACCTGTTTACTAGGAACCAGTGTTGAAGAAAATTAGATACACAAGAAGTGTAAACTTAGTCAACTTAGGGCCATTAGTACACTTCATAAAATTTAAAAAGTGCTACTTTTCTCTATTAAGAAATGCATAAAAGTTGACAGTTTGATGGCAAATGTAATAATGCCTCTCATTTTAGCATACTTAAAATGATGAGAAAACATTCTCACTGTCAACTAAGCTAAAAAGCTATCAATTTGGGTTTTTAAATCAATAGTAAATTTATACTTCCATTCTTGCCTAACAGGAGATATATGACAGAGGAAAAACAAATATGAAACAGTATATACATATTTAATAACATAAATACACATCTATTTAAACAACAAATGTGTTTAACAAAATACTTTGTTACCTATCATGTATTAAGTGATATGCCAAGTGTCATATACAGGCCCAGTTTTCAAGTACAGTGTTTTATGTACTAAATCTAGTTTTCCCTGAAAACAGAGATTAAGGGCAACTAGGTGAATGGAATCACATATTAAATACGGCCAAACAAGTGAAGAAGCCTACTGGCAGAGTCATGTGAGGATTAGAGTTAATATATAGAAAGGCTTTGGCACAGAATAGGAACTCAATGTTTGATCCTTACTGTCATTTTTAGCACCTTCTCTTCAATAGGTCCCCTTCTAATAACTACACATTTATTTTTGAAGAGAAAAGAAATTCCCATAGATGGACCAGGGCCCTATGGTAAACTGAATTTTTCTACATCAAAACAAATTTCTGACTTTCCCAAAGTAAAAATACAAATGGCAATTTAAAAATATGTTATGCACTTCTATACATGGCACAAATATCACTTAGAATAGGCCTGTTTTCTGATTCTTTTTTCTGCAAAGAGGAATTACTATTCCTTACTCCATCAAAAACAGAAGCATGCTAATAATGTACAATTCATTCCATCCCAAAACCTCATATTAACCATGGTTAGCTTTAATCCATGCTTCTAATACAATAATAAAAATATAATAAGAATCTTATAAAAAGTTCATGTATATTCTGACTCCATGTGTTTTGAGGGCAGAGTTGTCAATGTACTTTCAATACTCAATACTGAACTGAAAATTCATAATCTGAAACTAGAATGACTCAGCCATTCATCTTTCTGAGGCTCCAGGGCAAAAGGTCCAGAAGGCAACCAATGGTCCTGAATCCCTGAATCATCACAGAGAGTCCAATTCTTAGAGCCACTTACGAGCTGGGTGGAGACAGATCCCAGGGTCTTGGACCATGCTACCTTCTACTCTCTCTCCATTTTCAGCTTCATCATGAATAGTAAGCTTTGCCACTTTCAAGCTTTCTCATTCAACATTAAAATACCTTCCGGGAATGTGGGTGTGAAGGTGGCAAGGGAAACATGTACTTCACAATGTATGCATTTGTGCCTTGGTTTCAGAGATTTAGAAAATGAAACTATACACTTTCTACAAAAGCAGACCTGTGAAAACTATTCTGCTAAGTCTGTCCAGCTAGTGTTCCCATCTTCTTGTGTTTCCATGTAGTAGGGTTGGTTCCCGGCTGAAAGACAGAATTTAGATGACTTTGTAGTAAGATAGTTACTGTGATAGATTTCAAAGTCCAACATCATTACTTCTCACTTTATTTCTTCTTACTCAAGAGTGTCTCACAGGCTGTCTCATGGCAGAAAGGAGAATCTTTAATATATGTTAATACTGAAGCTGGCTTCTCTATTCAAGTTAATTTCATCTTTGAATTACTCTCAAATCTATCTAGAGCACAGTAATTTCTCCTATGTAGCGTTAAACCCACAATCCTGGTCTTAAAAAGGTGGTGCCCCAGAGGTATGGGCACGATCATATCACTTCTTTTAAAACACATACATATAGATCTGCATCTGATAAATATTCAAAGATACCACCTCTGACACACAAGTCCATTGAGGAAATCTGTCCTACTTAACATAGAAGTTCGAAAAAATTATTTTGAGTTGGATATTTTGTTCCATGTTTAATTGCCACTTATGAAGGCTTTTGAAAAGTAGACATAAACTGTTCTGTTTGACTTCAGTCTCTAGGCTTTCACAGAATACTTCCTACTTGACTGGGCCAAAAATTTCCACATATATCATCACCCTAGCCAAAATGTGTTCCACGCAACAATAATTCCGCTAAGATGTTTCTCAAGCAAAGTGTGCCGTGGTCAAATGTGTTAGAAAAACACTAACTACATTCTATGTTTTTTCTTAGAGATTTACTAATGCACCTTAGTTTATTAATAGCTCTGAGAAGTTCTAAAGTAAGGAAACTTACTAACCTTGTTTAATCCAGAATTTCTCAAACTGACTGACCATGTAATAAATAGGAACTAGTAGAATTAGAGTTCTGCACACTCATTGAGAAATGATCACACATTATAGCAAACATCATTCCAAATCTTCCCCCCATTTACATGTGATGATTTTGTGTTATTCAGGAAGGACCTCTTGATTTTTATTTCTTTCTTGCCTGCAAGCTATACCAAGAGAAGGCTCCTCTATGTCATGCCTACTGCCGTATTCCCAAAGCTGAATGGAGGACCTGACACATGATTATGTCTCAAAAATAATTCTAACTGAATGGATGGAGGGATTGCATTATTAAAAAATTAAGATTCCAGCAAGAAAACAAAATAGTAGGTTAAATATTCTATAACACTATTGTCCTCATCTCTTTATTGAGTCAGTATTATTTTAAAAATGGATTGAAGTGGATTAAAATAGATTTAAGATGAAAAACTCTCAGAAGCATATTGTAATCCTGGATTCAGAATTCTGCTTCAGAAAAGCCTACTGTTAAGGAAAACTTGGGAAAAATTTTAATATAGTATGTTATAGGAGCAAACATATTGAAATAGAAAAGTAGAAATTGTTGCTAGTTTAAAATGTAGCATAAAACAGCATCAAATACATATATTTATAATTTAGAGTAAAAAAAATCTGGATGAAAATACAGTAAGGTGTTAAAAGTGGTGGAATTATTATGATTTTATTTTCTTATTCCAACCTTCCTCTTTAATGAAAGAATTCTTTCTCCCAAATCCCTGACAGATGGTAACCCAAATTCTGCTTGGATACATCCAGTAACAAAAATCTCTACCTGGCAAGGCTAGTATTGCACTGTTGGATGATGACAATTATAAGAAATATGCTTCCCTCTGACTTTCACCCATAGGTATACTAAAACCGATTCTATCTTAAAAATGCAATTGATATACGGCTTGAGAAATTTTTCATAAACTACAGCTCAAAGACAAAGGGAATGATTTAAAAAAAAAAGCATAGCTTTATTTCATTTAAGCATGCTCCATACCCACTTGGTTATCAGTATGCTCATCTTATTTGACTCAACCCTCAAGTTTTTGCGTGGCTGGTTTCTTTACAACTATTCCTGGATTTAAAACATCAGTCCAAAATATGTCTAGAGAGATGTATTTATTTCCTGAAGACATCCATGTGTATTTATTCTCAAGTTAAAAAGAAGTCATCAACTTGTGTTCATTTCCTCTCTTTCAGGAACTCTCTTACGAAATCTCTTTTTTCTGGCATGCCCTAGATCTCCCACCACATGGCTAACTGTAACTGGACACTTCTCCACTGAGAAATGGCCCACCTTTCAAAGTCCAACACAGAAGCAGAGATGAGTCAGTCACAGAGGAGAAAAGAGTCTGTCTGGAGAGAAGGGCCTCAAAAGGAATCAGCTCCTAGGCCATAAATTCCTTCTCCCACCCCATTTCTACCCAAGGAAACCAAAAATGATGTTCATTGTTTTCATTGTTTATTTTATAGAAATACTAAGCTATGTATAAAACTAAATATCTAAAAGCACATCCAAATTGCATAGCAAGGAGTTTACTTTATGGAAACGCAGCGTACACAACATATTCACTTATCTCCATCCCACAACTCCCAACTGTCTTTAGGCCAGCATTGTGTCTCAGCAGGATTATTAAAACTAGTCTTTCCGCATCCAATCTTTTGTTTTTGTTTTTGTTTTTATTTTGTGAGGAAGACCAGCCCTGAGCTAACATCCGATGCCAATCCTCTTCTTTTTTGCTGAGGAAGACTGGCCCTGGGCTAACATCCGTGCCCATCTTCCTCTACTTTACATGGGACGCTGCCATGGCACGGCTTGACAAGCAGTGCATTGGTGCACACCTGGGATCTGAACCGGCGAACCCCGGGCCGCTGCAGTGGAGCACACGCACTTAACAGCTTGCACCACTGGGCCAGCCCCTTTCGGCATCCAATCTTGTTCCCTCTGAGTTATGCTCCACATTTTGCCAGAGACAGCTTCTCAAAATGCAATTCTGATCATGCCATTACCCTGTTTATAATCCTTTCAATAATGATCTACAGTCCTCAATAGAGAATTCAAACTTCTTAGTGTGGCACAGAAGGACCTGCATATTTTTCCAGACTCATCTCCAGAAACACTCAAGCTCAGAGGTTATCCTTCAGAACATTGAACTTATTTAATCTCCTTGATCTGCTAGCCTACCCTGTAATCATAGTTGGAGTGAGGAATAACTACTACAACTACCACCACCACCACCACCACCACCTGGTATTAAGGGCCTAAATATGTGCAAAACACACAGTTTTATATAAATTACTTATAATCGTCACAATAACTTCAAAGTGTAATGCTATCCTCACTTGTTCAATATTAGGAAATTGATAATTTAGTTACTTATTCAAGGAACACAGTTAAATGATAGAGCAGGATTCAAACTCAGGATTGTTTCCAAGGCCACCATAACTACATGCTAAGGTCCAGAGGAGCTGGAAAAAGAAGCTATTTTCCTTTGTGCCCTGGGACTTTGGAGGTCACCATTTGGAAAGCACTTGCCTGGGAATAAAGGCAATAAAAAGGAAAGCACAGCCGAGAGATGGAGAAAGGCCAATTCCTGATGATATTGTTTGAGCACCTAGATCCAGCCATGCCTAAAACCAGACCAAGCCCTGGCCATTGTAATTACTGAGATAACACCCTCTCTCTTTGCTTAAGAGAGGGTCTGTTGAAGGTTTGTGTTTTGTCTCTGTCATTGGCCATTTAAGTGAACCATGCTTAATATACGGGACACCTACTGATGGTTAGGGTAATCACAAACAAATGGGTCCACACTGAACTTTGAAAAATAGGTAGGATTTGTAAAGAAAAGAGAAGGTGAAAGGTCTTCCTCTTTGGCTACACAAATATTTATTAAATGCCCACCCTGTACCAGATCACTTACTTGGAAATAGGCATCATAAAATTAATAAGCCACCATCCTCACCCTCAGGGTTCTCAGAGTTTGGTCTATACATTTCATCCACCACAACTGATACTCTCCAGAACTAAATTTATTGCCCATTGAATCTAAATTCCTGGAAAATGTACACATGAAGGCACTTTGTCATTGAAGGAACAATGATGCATTACATTTTAATCTCCTACACATATCACTGAAAGAGATTTTGATCCATCTATGATATGCTCCAGCCTGGCTCATGCAGGCACACCACAATATCTCAGCCTGAGCACACAACAGGTTAGGCTGGAAGGACGGTTTTAAGTGCATTCGTTTGTGACATGTTAAGTCAGCTGTGTAATGCATAAATTTATGTATTAACTCAGTGGCTTTCTTTATGGCACCCTGAAAAAAGCTGATATGCTTTTTCCTCCCATGCGGTCCTATCTTTCTAAGTCTCCTCCTCTGCAGCTAGAGACAATAAATATTCATTTCAGAGAGGCATCCACTCAATCTACTGTCTACAGGCATCAACACTGGTAATCTACCGTCTTCCAAATGCTAGAGAGGTCACTGTGACGAACTACCTCATACCAATAATTCTGGACATCATTGAACACAGCGTATGTGTCACTAGGTTTTCTATATGCTTTGGATTCCAGTGGAGAAGGAATCCTTACCAAATTTACCAAGAAGAAAGAAGAAATTAGGTCTTCAATTCAACAATAAGTTTGGATAGTCCCTAAGCAAAATTCAAGAAGATTACAAGTACCTCATTCTATAGCTTGTCCTCCTGCTGTCTAAAAGCCAGAGAATTGATATTTTTTTCTAGGTCAGCCTTCCTCAGTAGCACCACAGATTCTGAAAATATTCCTCCCCCAATTTTCCTGGTGAAAACTATTCATCCTTTACCCCATGCTCTTCTTCTGAGTAACAAGCTAATCTGAAAAATTAATTTAAGGTTTGGTGTTCTTAACTCACTAGAAAAAAAAATGTTGCTTTCCTAGATAAATTATCACAGAGATCTCCAACATTTTTTTCCTCAAAGTGGTAGAATATGATAAAAATTAGACTTAGGCAGGTAATAAGGGAGATGTGGGAGGAGAATCACAGTAAAAAAATATGATGCATGTTAAATCGTAAATACCTTACTATTTGGGTTGAAAACTGTTGAACTTGAATTATTGAAAGGGAAAATTCAAACAAATTTTTGGCTTATGGAGTCAAAGAGAAAGGTTTTAAAAAAGATCTTAAGTGTAAGGAAAATGCTTGCTATCCATTGACTATAGACCACTGTTCTAAGCTCCATGGCAAGAGGTACAGCACATTCATGAGTTCGGAACTCAGGCCTGGCTCTGCTCCTTTTCAGTTATGTGACTTTGGCTGGTCATTTATCCTTCCTGTCAGTTTCCGTATCTGTAAATCAGTAACATTAACGTCCAATTTACAGAGCAGCCATGAAAATTAAACAAAATAACATGTAAAAAACATTTATCCTAGTGCCTGACATCTAGTGAGCACTGGATAAATGGCAGCTAGAGTGATAGTGATTACAAATGGGTACAAGAGAATTTCCCCACTGCTATACTCCTGAATTCCTATGATCTGATATTTTTACTACCCAAGATTTGAAAGGAGAGTTTTATCAGGCCTAAGACAGTAAAACTATTGGCTGAAACCAGATGATCCAGTAGCATAGGATTAAAAATCCTTAAGGTTTAGAAGACGACAGAGTATACTCACCCCATTAAAATGCATATGAACATTTTCCATATACCTTCATGCACAAGAATAACTGACCAGATGAGTAACATAAACAAATTAATCTTTATTCCCCCTCCATGGCTTTTTCTATTAATATAAATAATATTTCAAGGTCAAAATAGTTTGGATGAAAAGTGGAGAGCCCTAGAGAGAGTGGTACAGAAGAACCTGGCTTGGCACAAGTAGTTTGGATTTTTCTCTCAGTTTTGGTTTCTCACTTTCTTCTAAGAAACTTAAGACCTTAAGACTCCAATAGATTCAAGAAACCCTTCCAGTCACATGCTGATGTGGACATTGAGGTTCAGTCCTAGGACAAGATTCCAGGCCCAAAGGAACCCTGTTCTTGAGCCTCTCTTGAGGAGGATGTACTATTTCTCTCATTGTGGTCTTTATTCTTCTTCATCTATGGCTCATTATCTCACTTTAACTATGCAGTTTTGGTGAGAAATGACTGTATAAAATATGGTTTTATGGCTGGAGAGATACTTATGAAACCCTTAGGGTGGGAAAAAAGTTATTGCCTCTTACTATTTTATGATTATTGGCTTTTGATTACAGAATGTTTTAAGGAAATCTCTCAGTTGTTAAAATGGCTTATTTTTTTCACATTACAGTTATCTTTTTATTATCCCCAAGTGACGAAATTAATTTCTCTTCTAAATTCTTGTCTAATCCATTCACTATGCATAGTACCAAAAAAGCTCTTTTCCAGCCTAAAGCAAAACATGTTTATCTGTTGCTTTGTTACTAATTTTGTGTGGTATCTTTTAGAACAAAATATTTACAAAAAGTATAGATGGATGTGATGCTGTACAGTAAGTAATAGATACTATTCCCAGCTAGGAAAAAGCAATTAGCAAATTCACGAATCAGAAATTTGTTCATGGTTGTGTTACAAAGGATAACTATTTTTTACATTATTTTAAGTGCCTACGCTTTGATTACGTGTCAAGAGGTTAACACATTACTAGAGACCAGAAATGCCTTCTAAAGAAATGAAAGCCATATGGAAATTCAAGCTGATCATCATTTGATGGTTGGAACTTGGGACTAATGAAACAGCTACCATTCTTCAAATGAACAGATGATTAGTGTTGAACATGGACGGCTGCTGAGTAACTAAGCTATAAGTAATAGGCTTTCTAATCAGTTTCTTCCCTGCAGAGATGATCAGGCTAGTTTTGTAGTAAAGTATATATCTAGTAATAATATTAATACAATAGAAGATAGAATGATCCTCAAAATTATGCATAAAGATTTTTTTAGAGACTCATGAAAAAGATAACATAAATGAGGCAGATAATAATAGGTAACGTTTATGGAGCACATATTCCAGGCCAGGCAATTTCCATAGTTATCTCAGTTAATTAAATCTTCATAACAACCCTATAAGGTAGATATTATCACTATATTTCTTTCTTACCTATGAGGAAACCAAAGGACAGACAGGGCAAATAAATGTCTCAAGGTCACACTGGTAGGAAATGAGGGAACTTGCACTCAAATCCAGGCAGCCTGATTAAGAGCTGAAGTTTTCACTGGGACAGCATCTAAGTGAAATTACTGACACAGGCTACACTGAGAAAAATGTAGCAGGCTATATGCTTGGGCCATATTGAAGTTACCATACAAGTTTTTTTTCTCCATACCAAGTTAAACAAACTACATTGAAGGATTTATGTAGTCAAGGAGCTGTCTTTTGAGAAGCAAAAAAAAAAATGCTACCCCAAAATGTTTAACCTTAGGCATATCATAAGCTCTCCATGTGATAACTATAAGAATACAACTTCTTTCCTCTTTGTGAGATTGAACTGTTTTATAGACTTAAGTTCTAAGTTCAATCAAAAGTTTCCCTAAAGCATACCATGGGTCTCAAATTATGGATTTTATGGGCAGCGGATAGGAAAATACTTTTTGTAGTAAATCAGAAAATCCAATGTTTGTGCTTTAAGCATGGAAGGTGATTGCTAGACTTCAGAAAAAAAGAAATTTGCCCCACAAATGAATGCTTTCAGTGGTTTGGGGGGAAAATAGGATTATCTTAGCTGCAAATGTCTTCAGTTGCATAACCATTTCAGTCACTTAGTTATACCTACTCTCTCTGGCTAAGAGTCTTTATCAATTTCACAAATAAATTATCTGAGATTGTCTTAGATTCTACATGCCATGTCTAAACGCAATTTTTAAACATATAAACTGTATGTATTTCCAGCACCAGGCTAAGCACTTTGGGAGATATAATAAACACAGATCTTCAAAACAAAAAGTCTGATGAAATCATCTATGGAAACATTACAGAGTTTATTATTGGTTATTGATTGAGAGTTCAGGTTTAGAGCCAGACAAACATGGTTCACAAAGTTTTACAGTTTATCAACAATGTGAACTTGGGTAAGTTACATAGGTACCTCCTACACTCCTTCGATGGATTATAAAATGGGGATGATCAATTCTACCTGGCAGAACCATTGTGAGGCTTAATTGACATACTATTCACTAAGCTTTCAAGATATTACCTAGTGCAGTCTGAGTGCTCAATAAGCATCCAGAACTATTACTGTCTGTTCAACCCCTAAACTTTAGGCTGTTAAAAATTACCTCAATTTTACAGAAGAGTCAACATGAATCTAAAATTAATGAGTAGCCTGATGGAGATCCCATGACCTTATACTGAGTTTGTCACATAGTAAGTTCACAATAAATTTTGATGAAGAGCTAATAGAACCTAAAACACCTATCTGCCTCATGGTGAATTACTTTTTCTTTTAAAATTCTAAGACCATACCTCTAGAGGCAAGAAATATCATCCTTTCTCACATGCTTATTTTTCCTAAATTATTTCTTCTGGGTCTATCTCCAAATAGCAGTCAGAATAACACCTATTTAGAACTTTCTTTCCTCAAGCTAGAATTTCATTGCAGTTCTGAGAGAGCTCTTAATGGTTTCACAAGACGTCAGTCCCTCCCCCATTTGTAAATCTTTCTTCATAAAAGGAAAATGCTTTTTTGGGGTAGATAAAGCCAGCATTGCAAAATGAAAATAATCCTTACCAAATTTATCCATGACAACTAAACCAATTTTAAAAAAGATATGTTGGCCTTGTAATTCACAGGAAAATAACAATGATAATAATAAAGAGAAGAGGGAGAAGGAAGAGGAGGGGGAGGAGGAAGGGGAGGAAGAGAGGAAGAGGGAGGGGAAGGGGGGGAGGAGGAGAAAGAGGAGAAAAAAAGTTTCCTAAGTATGATATGAGTGTTCCAGCAAATTATTTATAAGTAGAAAATGGTTACTATATGCATAATAAAAATGAAAATAAAAATGAAAACTGAATGAACAGTTGGAAGACTAAAGTTCTTTCTTATGAGATTTAAGTCAATGACTCATGACTTGTCATTAGTTAGTCTTCCTTAAGAAAGAAACACTTTACTTTACAATTCATGTTCTCAATGCAAAACTTCTTAGGTGCAAATGCAATTCACAGGAACTATGTGAATGAAACTATTAACGTAATTAAATAAAAGCAATTACATATTCCCATCATCTTCTAATAAGAACAGTGCTGGTTCCAGACCAGAAGAAAGGCTTCTGAAGTTGTCATTGGGAATTTTTCTAAGGGGCCCACAATACTGCAGTGATCCTATTCGGGGAAGATACTTGCCTGAGGATGTAGTGGGCAGCATCCTTTTCAGAACCTTCAAAACCAAGAAAGGTGATTAGTCTTCCAAGAGTTCTTCATTGTAAAGGTAAGAGAGGTTTGCCTAGAAAATTCTCAACTTGAGAAATCTATTCCATATATTACTGGAGATTGTGTCTTAGAGAAAATTAAGTAAGATGACATTCTGATTGCATACACACTGAATTCTGTCTATAAAACAGCATCTGTTTTACCTTGTAGTATGCAATCAGCATCATTAACAGAATCAGAATGAGTATCAAGAGGCAGTGACATATCAAAGTCTTGATCAGGTAATAGTATCGTGTGAGCGGTCAATAAAGAAAGTGGTGTGCTAGGAAGGGTCTCCCTATAACTCAGATGCAAAAATAGATTAATAACTAAGTTAATGATCTCAATAGGGAAAAAGTATAGTATGTTTATGAATTCTATTTGATTACATGCCCATATTTCAATCTTGTGTATTAAGTAACAATCTATGCATTCACTACAAGATCTCAGAAGATGAGTCACCAGTATTTTAGAACTTCAAAAAAAATAAACTTATTTACTCTTAATTTTAACACCAGGTACCTAGACTCATCAAATACCTTTCATGATACCTATAATCTAGGCAGAAGGTCTTAATTTATTAATAAAAACATTAGCCCCAAGGTGTTACCATTAGATGTTATTGTTAGCACTTCTCTGTCTCTTTCTCTCTATATCCAATCATGTTGATCCTACCTTCTAAATATCTGCAGAACCTAGTCCCTTCTCATTCTAGTCCGTAGTCAAATGATCATCCACCCCTTATGGTTAATGCAGAGAGCTCCTAAAAGGTCTTCCTGATACTCATCCCACTTCCCTGCAATCCACGCATGTTCCACATGCCTACCAGGGTCTACAACTTTGCATTTCTTTCTTTTCCTTTTTTTTTTTTTTTCTTTTTTGGAGTTTGTTCATGTGTTTTGTTTTAAAAAGTAGCCAATACTTGTCATAAATTCAAATAAAGTGCATAATGGAAAAAGAAAATATTCTTTCTTCATCAATTTTACACACAAATCCCAAAGGTAGCCACTGTAAACAGCTTGATGTGGGTCTAATGGGCTCATCCTAGACACATTGATCTTCAACAGGCATTTTCACTTCATGATTAGAGATATCTTTCAAATGAGTCCATGTAAATTTACTTTATTCTTTTTATTTCTACCTATTTTTTATTGTATTGGTTCACAAAAATTTATACATTCATTCTCTCATTGAGGTACTTTTATATTGCTTTCAATGTTTTTTCTATTCCAAATAATGCTGAAACAAATATTATTGCAAACATCTATTTTTGCACTAATGCTAGTATTTCTGAATTATAAACTCCTAAATGGAAGATAGCTACATCAAGTAGTATATATGTATCCAGTAAAAGATAGCTGCATCAAGATGCATTTTTAATTTTGATAGTTACTGTCAAACAGCCACAACAGTGTTTTGAATTATTTAGAATACTAATAATATTTTAATGTCTTCCAAAAATAAGGTGGTATCTCTTTATTACTTTATTATTCCTTTAATTACTATCAAGCCTGAGGAACATTTCACATATTAATTTGCAATTAATGTCTCTTCTTCTCATTTTTCTATTTTTTACTTATTGATACAAATGAGATGCTTATATATTATAAATAATAACACTTTGTTCTAAGTGGTTTTCCCTCTCTTAATTCTAGAAAAGCAGTAGAAGAAAAAATCTTCTATTTTATTAATTTCATATTTTATCATATAGCTATTAATAATTTTAGGTATTTCATCGTTTACCCATTGATTTGAAATGTCACCTTTTCATATACTAAGTTTCATTAATCTACGTAATGCAAAAATTTACTCTTTGAGATGAAAGACTCATTCTCTCTTTAAAAAAAAAAATCCCATTTAAATTTTGATGAAAATTCTATTGTATTTACAGATTGACTTGGGAGAACTGAGGTCTTTATAACATTAGTTCCAACAGTGCAAGAAAATGTGTGTTTATAAATTTACTCAGATTCGATTTTGTTCTTCTTTTCATAAATAACTATGCATATTTCAAGGTATATTTCCATCACATTTTAATGGATGATTGCTGACACAGAGGAAAACTACCAACTTTTGTATATTTATGTGGTATCTGACCATCTTAATGGACTATCATTTCAGCATCTATGGAGATGATAACATATTTTTTTGCATTTAATCTATTAGTACAGTGAATTGCACTAATGTATTTGCTAATGTTGAAGGATTCTTGGCTTATAAAACCTTACTTGATATGATACATACTTCTCTAAACACCTTGCTAAATAGATATCTATAGTCACAACAAGCAGTGATCTCTAATAAGATTTTAAACTCAAATGCCTATAGGAGCCAAGCAGGTGATGTAAACTAATAAAGAGTTAGACTTGGGGAGTAGTAAAGGCCGTTATGAACTAAAAAATAGATGTTTGGTGCTTAAAAACACATGTTCATTATATGTCTTTCAAATAAAAGAAACCAAGAATAAATGAATAAATAAGTGATAGCAATATCTCTTGGTATGTGTTCTTTTGTGCAAAAGACGTCTGTTCTCTGTTTTTCATTCATCCAGTGATCACATACTGAGCACTGGTTTTTCAGGTCTATAAAACATCATTTTAGGTACTGTGGTGGTGACAGAATTGAATAAAACACTATTTCTTTTGTCAAGGAACTTGTAATCTAATCAAAAATACATAACAAAAAATTATATCAATTACCAGATTGTTACATGCTATTCTAAGACTGTCTACAGTTGATGACAGAAAAAAAAAAAAGAATTAGTGAATTGCATACTGGATTATGTAATAGATGAGGAGAGATTGTCAGAGTTGACTTAATTTCTCCTCTATTGCCCTAGTTCTAATATGGAAGTTAAATCATGGATGTTGTGCCATATATTACCTAAATGAGTTGACCCATGGTTAGATATACAAATTCATCTCAACAATTCAAAAGCAGTGGGAATATATTTACCGCTATGTATGTTTGTGTGTGTGTTGTATATGCGTTTACAGGATGATTAAGGATTGACTCATTTTCCAGTATCTCCTGAAGCGTAAAGAGCAAATTTATTTTTCTATGTGGAGAAGCCTTAAATGTGAAGCCAAATTTTGCACCATATAATCTACTTGATATTTCTCCAGGCAGTATATAATGTTTAGAGTTACTGAAATACTGTACATTTTCAAACCTGAAATGCCACTTGGTATCTTCATTTCTTCTAAAATACTATTTAAAGAAACATTCAAATCAGTAAACAAACATCCCATAACCATTTGTCATAAGGCCTCCTCAAAGAGACAGAGTATATTCCATTACTAAGCAACTGTATATGGATACGAGTAGTAAAAACTTAGAAAACTATTCTACACAAAGTTTTTTTCTTTGGTTCTAGCTTCCTAATTCTATCTTTCTCAGTAGTTTGACTTTTTAAATTTTAATTGACTTGCAAAATATTCCATGTTTAAAGTGGTTGCTGTTGTTGTTATTGCTGTTGTTTTTTAGTTAAGCCAAAAATCATATGATGTTAAGTCACATATTAATATCCAGCCTCACCTAAAGTTATAATCTTCATTTTTTGAATATTTTAAAATTTAATTCACAAGTATTACTCTGTTTTTGTGTGATTAAATGTTAGATGAATTGAACATTGTTATTACAGGGAAACTTTTCCTGAATAAGTTCTACCTTATATGCTCATGAGAATTATCTGTTATTTATGGAATTCATAGTTGTTTGAATCCTACAAGTTTGATTGAGAATAAAAAGAATAGGACGAAGTCAAGATGGCGGCGTAGGCAGATTCTGAACTCACCTCCTCCCGCGGACACAGCTAATTTACAACTACTCGTGGAAAAATTACCCCTGAGACAGAACTGAAAACTGGATAAGAGGAACTCCTGCAACAAAGGACAATCCTAATTGAGGTGGAAAAGGCAGAAACTCCCTTCTGGAAAGGAAAAATGCCGCCTTCACAAGCCGCAGCGCCTCATGGCCGCCCGGGAGCAGCCCACAGGTCCGTAGCCTCCCTGGAGGAGCGGGGCCCTGAGCCGGGAGCGCCCTCACTGTGGGTATTTTGTGGACCCAGCACAATCGAGACGAGTGGCATAATATCTGACTTTGCCTGCTACTAAAACATTGGGGAGTACCCCCAGAAAAGCTGGTTCACAAAGAAATTAAAACCGGCTCTTAAAGGGCCCACGCGCAAACTCACCCGTTTCACAAAGCATCTTAAAATCACCAGAAAGAAAGGTGCACAGTGCTTTGGTGAAAAGAGACTCACCTAATAGGCCCTGTGTGCATCTTGGTGAGGGGTGAGACTTCTCCAGGGACTGGGACATTGGTGGCGGCCATTGTTGTGGCCTGGTGTGGGAGACTGACACAGATGCCACTGGAGTCCTCCCTGGCCTGCTAACCCAGGTCTGTCCTACCTGCTAGAGCACCGATTTAATCCCGCTCAGCCAGGGCAGGCAGCCCACTGTAGGGACTGGCCCC
Source organism: Ceratotherium simum simum (assembly GCF_057802395.1). Lineage (NCBI taxonomy): Eukaryota > Metazoa > Chordata > Mammalia > Perissodactyla > Rhinocerotidae > Ceratotherium > Ceratotherium simum. The sequence goes on along the minus strand of NC_141903.1, from coordinate 17,525,554 downwards.
AGCCAACAACAAGCCCTCAGGCAACTTGAGGGCCTGCGTAGATTGGTGACTGGATACTCTTCAGCCTGGCAACTGAGCCCACTTCAGTGGGGCAGGGCGTGCACAAGGAGCGAGTGAAGTGTGTGGGGAAGTGGTGGACTGTATGGGTCTCCCGCTGTGGAGAGATTGGGTCCACGTCAGGAGGTCGGGGCGCACACATGGGGCAGGACTGTGTTGACTGTGTGTGTGGACCTGTGGGCAGCAGGGCTTGTCAGCTGCAGAAGACTTGTGCTTCTCACACGGGGCAGGACTGTGTTGACTGTGTGTGTGGACCTGTGGGCAGCAGGGCTTGTCAGCTGCAGAAGACTTGTGCTTCTCAAAGACCCACATAGGGGGTTTGCCCCACCTTCCAAAGCCTAAACAATTGGGTACTCCTGTGCCTGAGGCCAGCCCCACCCAGCTGCAATCCTCAGAGAGCTGACAAGGGACCTGAAGGCTTGAGGCTTATAGCAATTGTAAGGCCCTGAGCCTAACAACCTGCCACGCTGGGGGCCTACTCACTTAAAAGAAATACTGCAACACAAATGTGGTATTAGAACTTGCAGCCAACTGTGCTGGGGCTCCCCACACCTGATAAAGAGACTGAAGGGCCCACAACAACTACAAGCAGCTGAGCATTACAACAGCTGGCCAGGAGCATAACTCGGCCTCCCTGGGCGCCTACAGGGAGAGCAAACAGGCCACAACAGAAGGACATACGTAGCCCACATAGGGGTCACCCTTGGAACATTGAGAACTGAGGGAAGCATACTACAGGTCTCCTAAGCCATCACTTACATAAGGTCACCTATCCAAGAGCAGGAGACATAGCTGACCTACATAATACGTAGACACAAGTACAGGGAAAGAGGCAAAATGAGGAGGCAAAGGAATACATTCCAAGTAAGGGAACAGGACAAAACCCCAGAAAAGGAACTAAGTGAAACAGAAATGAGCAACCTACCTGAAAGAGAGTTCAAACAAAGAGTGTTAAAGATGCTCACTGATCTGGGGAGAAGAATAGATGAACTCAGTGAGAATGTCAACAAAGAAATGGAAGATATAAAAAAAAATCAATCAGAAATGAAGAATACAATATTGGAAATGAAAAATTCACTAGAGGGACTCAAAAGCAGAGTAGAGGATACAGAAGAACGGATCTGCGAGCCGGACGAAAGACTAGAAGAAATTACCCAAGCTGAACAGGTAAAAGAGAAAAGAATTAAAAAGAGTCAGGACAGTCTAAGGGACCTCTGAGACAACATCAAGTGCACTAATATCTGTGTTATAGGTGTCCCGGAAGGAGAAGAGCAAGACAAAGGGGCAGAGAATCTATATCAAGAAATAATAGATGAAAATTTCCCTCACCTAAGGAAGAAGACAGACATCCAGGTACAGGAAACACAGAGAGCCCCAAACAAGATAAACTCAAAGAGGCCCACACCAAGACACATCATAATCAAAATGTCCAGAATTAAAGATAAAGAGAGAATCCTAAAAGCCACAAGAGAAAGACAAGTTACATGCAAAGGAAACCCCATAAGGCTATCAGCTGACTTCTCAGCAGAAACCTTACAGGCTAGAAGAGAGTGGCATGATATATTTAAAGTGTTAAAAGGCAAAAAATTACAGCCAAGAATACTCTACCCAGCAAGGTTATCATTCAAAATGGAAGGAGAGATCAAAAATTTCCTAGACAAGCAAAAATTAAAGGAGTTTGTCACCAAGAAACCAGTGCTACAAGAAATGTTAAAGAGACTGATTTAAGGGGAAAAAAGAAGAACAAAAGTAGGAAAAAATTATCTATTTCCATGATAAGAGGGTAATGGATACAAATGCACAAAAAAGAGGTTAGATATGATATCAAAAACATAAAATGAGGGAGAAGGGGAGATAAAGAGTAGAGCTTTCAGATAGACGTCAAACTAAAGAGACCATCAATCCTGTATAGAAGGAGAAAGGAACAGAGAAGGACTACTAAAACACTGAGGAAAAAAAAGTTAAAAAATGAAAGTAAGTACATACTTATCAATAGCTACTTTAAACGTCAATGGACTAAATGCTGCAATTAAAAGGCAGAGGGTGGCTGATTGGATAAAAAAACAAGATCCATATATATGCTGCATACAAGAGACACACTTCAGACCTAAAGACACTCACAAACTGAAAGTGAAGGGATAGAAAAAGATACTCCACGCAAATGGCAAGGAAAAGAAAGCTGGGGTAGCAAGACTCATATCAGACAAAATAGACTTTAAAACAAAGACGGTAAAAAGAGACAAAGAAGAGCATTACATAATGATCAAGGACACAATCCAACAAGAGGATATAACACTTGTAAATATCTAAGCAGCCAATGTAGGTACACCTAAATATATAAAGCAATTATTAACAGACATAAAAAGAGAAATAGACAGTAACACAATAATAGCAGAGGACTTTAACACTCCACTTACACCAATGGATAGATCATCCAAACAGAAGATCAATAAGGAAACATTGGCCTTAAATGATACACTAGAACAGATGGACCTAGTAGATATATGCAGAGCATTCCATCCAAAAACCGAGGAATACACATTCTTTCCAAATGCACATGGAACATTCTCCAGGATTGATCACATATTAGGCCACAAAACGAGTCTCCATAAATTTAAAAGACTGAAATAATACCAAGCATCTTTTCTGACCACAATGGTATGAAACTAGAAATCAAGTATGGGAAGAAAATCAGAAAAGCCACAAATACATGGAGATTAAACAAAATGCTACGGAACAATGATTGGGTCAATGAAGAAATCAAAGGAGAAATCAAAAAATACCTAGAGACAAATGAAAATGAAAATACGACATGCCAGAATTTATGGGATACAGCAAAAGCGGTTCTAAGAGGGAAGTTTATAGCAAAACAGGCCTATCTCAACAAACAAGAAAAATCTCAAATAAACAATCTAACAATGCACCTAAAGGAACTGGAAAAAGAAGAAGAAACAAAGCCCAAAATCAGGAGAAGAAGGGAAATAATAAAACTCAGAGCAGAAATAAATGAAATAGAGACTAAAAAAAAAAGAAAAAATTAATAAAACCAAGAGCTGGTTCTTTGAAAAGATCAACAAAATTGGCAAACCTTTAGCTAGACTCACCAAGAAAAAAAGAGAGAAGGCACAAATAAGTAAAATCAGAAATGAAAGAGGAGAAATTACAACAGACACCTCAGAAATACAAAAGATTATAAGAGAATACTATGAAAAGCTATATGCCAACCAATTCGACAATCTGGAAGAAATGGATAAATTCTTAGAATCATACAACCTTCCAAAACTGGATCAAGAAGAAATAGAACATGTGAATAGCCCAATCACCAGTAAGGAGATTGAAACAATAATCAAAAACCTCCCCAAAAATAAAAGTCCAGGACCAGACGGCTTCCCTGGTGAATTCTACCAAACATTCAAAGAAGACTTAATACCTATCCTTCTCAAACTCTTCCAAAAAATTGAGGAGGAGGAGAAGCTCCCTAACTCATTCTACGAAGCCGACATTACCCTGATGCCAAAACCAGACAAGGACAACACAAAAAAAGAAAATTACAGGCCAATATCACTGATGAACATCAATGCAAAAATCCTCAACAAAATACTAGCAAATCGCATACAACAATACATTAAAAAGATTATACCCCATGATCAAGTGGGATTTATTCCAGGTATGCAGGGATGGTTCAACATTCGCAAATCAATCAACGTAATACACCACATTAATAAAATGAAGAATAAAAATCACATTATCATCTCAATAGATGCAGAGAAAGCATTTGACAAGGTACAGCATCCATTTATGATAAAAACTCTGAATAAAATGAGTACAGAAGTAAAGTACCTCAACATAATCAAGGCCATATATGAGAAACCCACAGCTAATATCATCCTCAATGGTGAAAAACTGAAAGCTATCCCTCTAAGAACAGGAACCAGACAACGATGCCCACTCTCACCACTCCTATTTAACATAGTACTGGAAGTTCTAGCAAGAGCAATCAGGCAAGAAAAGGAAATAAAAGGGATCCAAATTGGAAAGGAAGAAGTGAAACTGTCACTATTTGCAGATGACATGATTTTATATATAGAAAACCCTAAAGAATCCACCAGAAAACTTTTAGAAGTAATACACGAATATGGTAAAGTTGCAGGATACAAAATCAACATACAAAAATCAGTTGCATTTCTATATACTAACAATGAAGTAGCTGAAAGAGAAATTAAGAATACCATCCCATTTCCAACTGCAACAAAAAGAATAAAATACCTGGGAATAAACTTAACCAAATAGTTAAGACAGATTAAAATTATTTAGTTTTATTTCATTTCTTCTAGCCATACTTAAAATAGCACCAATGTCATTGCATCTTTTTAAAATAAATTAAAAACCAAAAACATATTTCTGTTTCTCTTTTGGCTCTGATTTTCTGGAGCTTCAATAACCTTAAATTTTGATTGAAAAATTATTAAATTTTTCTCACCAAATCAAGGACAGCCCATTAGATTATTCTTGCAGGCACCCCTTTTCAAAGCCTATGCATTAATCCCTTTCTCCAATACTAGCTTATCAATCACTATATTTAAAAAATTAATTCAAAATAGCAAATCATTCTCATTGGGGCTCATTTCTTCATTTGTAAAATAAGAGGAATAAACTAGACAACTTAATCTTCTATGGGCCCTTGTAAATTGAGAACCCTTGAAAGTTCATGGCCTTCCTCCTTAATATTCAAGAGTTCAAGATTTTAATGGGTAGTTGAAATTTGTCAAATATATGGAATGTAACTATCTCTAAATAATGGAATTATCAGTCCCTCTCCAGATATTCCCAATACCATACCTTTTAATGACTGTGTAGTATTTTGAAAACAATTAACTAAACAAATATTAATATATAACAAAAATAATTTTTCTACTAATATGAGAACCATCTGGGGAATATTTTGAAGCCATTTATCACAATGACCACTGGATAGATTGGATAAAAGATACCATGAAAAGGCCAAGTATTTTGTCTTCATTCTGGGGTAGGGGAAAGGGAAGACAAACCATAGTGAACATGAAAGCTCACTAATTGCTTTGCTTATCTCTATTAATATTTTTTTTTAAGAAAGTACTACATCCTATAGCTCTTTACACTCTATGATGAGGAAAACAGATTTCATGATTCAAATCCTAAACCTACAGGTGAAAAAAGTCATTCAAAAACAATAAAACAAGGCAAGTGGTGCAGTCTTCAGGGTGGAAGGCTTGTGGATCTTGTGGGTGTAACATTGCAGATTTTTAGAATTTAAATATGTAGATTCTCTCGGAGTTCATTTTCTAAGATAAGCTTTATCACTCTGAGGTAACAGTGCTGATTCTGCTACAGAGGAAAGCACTGGGGATGTTTGGGACTGAATATCCAGCCTACTACTTACTTGCCGTGTGTCCTTAATTAAGTAAACTAAGTACCTCTATCTTTCTGGGACTCAGTTTCTGTTTGTTTTGTGTGTTTGGTGGGTTGTCCTTGTTTTTTTCCTCATATATAAAACAAAGGAGCTGGAATGAATGACCTTGTCAATGTGGAATAATGGAAAGAACATGGGCTTAGGGATCTGGTAAATGGGGCTCCATTTGTAAAATGGATCTCATAGAATTGTTGTGGAATTAATTGGTGAATGTACATAAAGTGACTATTATTTGAGGTAATCCTTAATGGGAGTTGGTGAATGGACTTCTTGGTTTGCTTGGTTTTTGTTGCTGTTGCTGTTCTTGTTGATTTGTTTTCATTTCCCTTCTTTTTATAACTCCTTTCCAAAAGATATCAAACTACTAGCATGGGTCTCCCTTAAACCTTCAATAATTATAGACCCATATGTACAATATTCTTTTTATTGTGAAAGTAAAAATCCACTTAATTCAAGGGAGATTATTCATCACTGATTTCTACTTCAGTTTTACGTCATTAGAAGATATTTGCAAACATATCAAGCAAAGTTATATAATTTCCTCAAGTCTTTTAATCTTAAATTATTGTTTTTACTTGAGTTTCTCCTGATATATTTATTTTAAAGTGGGCATGTATCATCTAATACATGGAATGTTTCAAATAACAAATAAATTTTCAGTGCTTAGTGAAACCCCTTAAAAGTTCTTGAATAAGTGGTCCTATAAAGAAAATATACACTAAAAACTCATGGGCTAAATCATCAAAGTATCTTAGTCAAGACCAAAACACAAAAACGTATGTACATGTATGAGATTTATCTTCCAAAACAAGTTCAGACTTCTTTTTAAAAATCCTCTTTGTGCCAAATCTTTGTGGCAAAAAAAAAAGAAGTGCTGTGGGTGTTATTCAAAGGATGAGCAAATAATTTGCCTTTAGCAAAGTGGAATTAATTACCTTTCAACCACAGATCTTTAAACAGACAGTTGCGCTTTTCCATGATCCATTTTAAATTGCAACAGCCTTTTGAGTGCTTTATTTTCGAAAATGTTATATGCTACTTTCCCTGTTGACAATTTAAAAGATAGACCTAATTTTGCTTTTATTTTTCAATGTTAGTGGAACAATTTTAGAGACCTACCAGCTTAAGTGTTTAGTCTTAAGTTACTGCTACACTTATTCAATATTATACAGATATCTACTGTATTTTCCAAGAATAATCTAGTAAAACTTATTTGACCTTGAACCTGATTTTCTTTTAGGTGTCTTGTGCATGTATTTTTATTTAAATCTAGACATTTGTCTATTTTGTCTTTTCCACAACTGAAAGAAAGCTGTAGTGATATGTTAAATAATTAAAAAATATAAATTATCTTAATAAAATATCATTTCATTGTTAAATTACTTTATATACACATATAAAGTACATATATACTATACAACAAATTATTTTATATATTTAAATAATTATAATTATTTTATAAATTTATTTTATATTTATATTTTATATTATTTTATTCCTTATATATTAATTAAAAATAGTTTATATAATCTATAAAAATTATTTATGTTTCCATTATGTTACAGAAACTTAAGTGTAACTTCATTATATTGTTGAAGAAAACATTTTCTAAATCAGAAGATAAAATGAGATAAAAAAATAAAGTTGTCTTTTTGGTACAATGAACTTCACTACACTATTGACTTACGTATATTTCAGTGCAAATAATGATAAACATATAGCATATAGATTGTTTAAAATATCAGTACTTTCATCAGTAACATAGTCACCATAATAGAGGCAGGTTTTCTATTAGAACAGATATGAAACACATACACGTGTGTGCAAATGAATGAACTGAATGATCTACAAATCAAAAGTTATCTTGGATAAGCAACATGAGATTAAAACATTTCTAACTTCCAGTTCTGGCTATAATGGGTATAGACTTACATTGCTATACCTCAAGTCCCTCCTCTCTTTACTGCCTGTTATAAACAACTATAAACCTGGATGAAACATATGAAGCAACTCTGTTCAACTTCTGGACACCAGACAGCCCAGGGCTCTGATCCTTGGAATCAAGGAAACACAGGAAGTGAGGTTCACAAGCACCACAACCTCCTGCTGGGAAGCACTGTCCACAGCACAGCAAAGGGAAGCATATCTTAAATAGTGGGCAATAGTCTGGTAAGTAGGAAAAATGGAGAGCAAGATTTGGGGCAGGTGAGGCAGCTAGAATTCGTGGGGCGAGGTACTGGGTAGAGTACTGGAGAGGAGAGAATTGCTCAGAAAACAAACTCCTGCAATCTCCATAGGAGTTTTCCATTGAAACTTGGCCAAATGCTAAGCAGTGCCAGAATAGGGCAAAACTCTGTAAGGCCTTGAAGAAAACAATTTCTGGGGATCTGTGAGCTGAATGGGCATTCCACAGGTGATACAATGATTGCAGACATTGGACTTCCAACAAGCCGGAGAACGAAGACTTCAGAGGAACACTCTGGTCATCCAGTTGAGACTCAAAGAGGCCATTCCTTAGGAGTCAGGCTACTCTAGCCTCAAAAAAAAAAAAAAAAAGACTAAAAATAAGCCCCAAGAAGATCAAACTAATCCACTAGTAAAGTAACTACCTATCAGAACACTCAATAAATTCTAAACGAAGAAAACAAGATCCAAATGACTGACAATGTAGCATAAAAAAACAGTTCAGCAAACATTAAAAAATTACCAGATTAGAAGAAACAGAAAAATGTGACTGATAAACAAGAGAGAAAATAATCGATGTAAGAAGACTGAGAGTTCCTTTTTTGGGGGGGGACGGGGGTGGTGGTCAGTATTTTGGTATTCTTAGATAATGACTTTAAAATAGCTTTTATAAATATTTTCATGGAAAAGATGTGTATAATAAGAAAATAGATGGGAAATCTCAGCAGAGATAGAAACTTGAAAAAAAAAATCAAATGGAAATCTTAGAATTGAAAAAGAGAAGAAAAAAATGTACCTAAAAAAAATCTTCAATAAATTTAATATGTGGCAGGAAATAATGAAAAAAGGAACAAAAAAGGAAATGGGACAAATGGAACAAAAATAGCAATATGGTTGATTTAAGCTCCCAAATATTTCAATAATTATATTAAATGTAGATGTAAAATACAAAATATAGATGTAAATGGTCTAGACACCCCATTTATAAGACAGAGATTGTCAAACTGGATAAGAAAGGAAGACTCAACTATATGCTGTCCACAAGAGACAAAGTTTGAATATAATGATACAGAGAAGTGTAAAAGAATGATAAATGTGTGTGTGTGTATAAAATACTAAAACTAATCATAGGAAAACTAGAGTGGAAACATTAAAAACTGACAAATTAGACTTCTAGTCAAGGAACTTGACTAAACGTAAAGAGGGAATGTCACCATGATAAAAGCATCAATTCATCAAAAATTCAGAACATGAAATGTGTATGCATCTAATTCCAGAGCTTTGAGAAATATGAAGCAAAAACTGACAGATCTAAAGGGAAAAACAGACTTAATCCACAACTGTAGTTGATGGATAACTTAGACCAAAAAATCAAGGACACTGAAGATGTGAATGACCCTGTAAGCCAAATAACCTAATTAATATTTATAGAACACTACACTCAGACAGAAGAACGCACATAATTTTCTAGTGCACATGGAGTATTCACTAAGATAAACCATATGCCAAGACATTCAATGAGTCTCAAAAATTTATAAAGACTGATGTTATATGTATGTTCTCTGACAACAGCAGAATCAGTTTAGATTTCAACAACAAAGAAAATTTTGGAAAACCATAATATTTAGAAATTAAATGAAATATTTTTAAATAAATCATGGATTACATAAGCAATCACAAGGGGTATTAAAATACTTTGAATTAAATAACAAAAACAGAACATTTTAAAATTTGTGGTATGTAGCCAAAACAGTGTTTATAGAGAAATTTATAGCTTTTTATATGCCTATATATGAAAGAAAAATGATTTAAATTTAATAATCTGAAGTTTACCTTATGGAATTATAAAAAACAAATGCAAAACAAACACAAAGTGGAAAGAAGGAATAAAAATATAAGAGAAAAAAAACAAAAAATGGAAAACAATTAAAAAATTAATTAGACCAAAAGCAGATTCTTTGAAAATATCAATGAAATTGATAAACTCTTAGCCACAATGATGAGGAGAGGGAGAGAGATAAAGAGAGAGACAGAGAGAATACAATCGACCAATATTTGGATTGCAAAAGGAAATATCATTGCAAAGCCTCAAGGCATTAAAAGGAAAATATGGAAATATTATGAACAACTTTATGTGCATACATTTTCCAAATTAGATGAAGGGGGACAAATTCATTTACAGAGACAACTCACAAAAATGACACAGGAAGAAAGAGTAAATATAAATTGTCCAATAACTATAAAATAAAAACAATTCATAATGAAAACGTTTGCACATAAAGAAGCCCTTTAACTCGAATGGCTTCACTAATGAGTTCTATAAAATTTAAAGAAGAAATGTTATTAGTTTTCTATAAACAACTTCAAAGAATGGATAAAGAGTCAACACTCCCAAGCCTTGTCTTGAAGCCAACATAACTCCGACACCAAAACCAGAAAAGGATCTTACAAGAAGAGAAAATTATACACCTATTTTCCACATGAACAAAGACAAAAAAATCCTTAACAAAATATTAGCAAATAAAATCTAGTAATACGTTAAAAAGGTAATACAGCATGCTCAAATGGAGTTTATCCTAGGCATGTCACCATGCTTTAATATTTTAAAATCAATTCATGTATTTCTCCCACTCATTAACAGAATAGAAAAGGAAAATAATATCATATCAATAGGTTCAGAAAAAGCATGTGGCAAAATTTAATACCCATTCAAGATTTTTATCAAACCCACAGCAATTAGAAGTAGAAGAGAAAACAGGGCCAGCCCGGTGGCATAGTGGTTAAATTCTCACGCTCTGCTTCAGCAGCCTGGGGTTCGCAGGTTCAGATCCCGGGCACAGACCCACACACCACTCATCAAGCCATGCTGTGGCGGTGTCCCATATATAAAATAGAGGAAGATTTTATGTTTATTATATGGATGTCAGCTCAGCGACAATCTTCCTCAAGCAAAAAGAGGAACATTGGCAACAGATACTAGCTCAGGCCCAATCTTCCTCACCAAAAAATAAAAAAGAAGAAGAAGAAGAAGAAATAAAGGAGAACTTTATTATCCCAATAAAAGACATCTCCGAAAAGCTTGCAGATAATATCATACACAACATTCAGAAACTTAACTTATTTCCTCCTAAGATCAGAAATAAAACTAGAGTTCCTGCTATCATCACTAGTACTTCTATTCAATATTGTATTAGAAATAGAAGCCACTGTAATAAATAAGTAAAAAAAACCATAAAGATAAAGGAAGAAGTAAAATTGTCTTTACTCACAGATAACATGATTATGTACCTAGAAATTCCTAAAGAGCCTACAAACAAAATACCAGGATTAATAAAGGAATTTAGGAAGCTCACAGAATGCCAAGTTAACAATGGTACAACTGGAAAATAAATTGTCACACCATTTATAAAAACAAAAAATACTTAGAGAACATTTTAATAAATCATATGCAATACCTCTATACAAACATTCATAAGATAAATTAGAGAAGACCTAAATAAACGAAGAAGTATATCATGTTCACGGATTGGAAGACAAAATATTGTTAAGGTGTCGATTTTCCCCAAATTGACTGATAAATTCAATGCAGTCAAAATAAATCTTTCAGTAGGCATTCTTTTTCAGGAATTGATAAGCTTATCCTACAATTTATGTGAACCTGCAAAGGACCTAGAATAACCAAAACAATTAAGAAAAAGAAGAACCAAGTTGGAGGACTTACATTACCTGATTTCAAGTCTTACTCCATAGTAGGGATCAGCAAACTATTGCCTACAGATTGGCTGCTTGTTTTAGTAAATAAAGTTTTAGTGGAACATAGCCACAGCCATTCACTTACATATTGTCTAAGGCTGCTGTCATTCTACAACGGAGCTGAGTAATTTTAAGAGAGACCTTATGGCCTGTAAGCCTAAAATACTTAGCATTTGCTCCTTTAAGAAAACGTATCAATCCCCCATCTAAAGCTACGGTAATCAAGATAGTGATATCGGCATAAGAGACAAATAGAGCAATGGAAGAGACTAGAATCCAGCAACAGACCCACACTCACATATTTTAATTTTTGACAAAGGTAACAAAGCAATACAATGGTAAAGAGTCAATTTTTTAAACAAATAATATTGGGAAACCAGTTATCCAAAGAAAAAAAATTGATTTCCTACCTCAATCCATAGAGAAAAATTAACTCAAGTTGGGTTATAGACCTAAACATAAAAGCAACAACTACGAAGCTCCTTGAAAAAAACACAGGAGGATATCTCTGTAACCTTTGGATAGATAGAAGATTTTTTTGAACTGGACACAAAAAGCATGAATTGAGGGAGAAAATATTGATAAATTGAACTCCATCAAAAATTTAAAACTTCTTCTCATCAAAAAGTTGTTAAGCCCAAACTGAGACATATTCTAAAAAATAAATGATCCGACTCTTTAAAATTTTCGAGGTCATAAAAGACAAGGAAAGCCCAGGAAACTGATTGTAGGAGTCTGAGAAGACATGAAAAGAACACATCATGTGGTTTCTTGGATTGGATTCCGGACCAGAAAAAGGACATTAGTGGAAAAACTGGGGAGATCTGAATAAAGTCTGTAGCTTATTCAATAGTCTTGTACCAATGTCAATTTCTGTTTTGAAAAATGTTACATAAGATGATAACATTAGAGAAAGCTAGGTGAAGGGTATTTGGGAACTCTCTGAACTATCTTTGTAACTCCTCTGTAAATCTAAAATTATTTTGAAATAAAACTACTGAGGGAAAAAAAAGGTTGTTATGAAAATGAATAGCAAGCCACAGACCAGGAGAAAAACAATATAGATAATTACATATACATATATATGTATATATATCTTATAAGGGACTGTACCCAGAATGTGCACGTAACTGCTACAACTCAATAATAAATGGCAAACAACCCAGTTAAAAATGAATAAAAGACTAAAACAGACACTTTACAAAAGAAGACATGCAAACTGGTCCATAAGCATATGAAAATTGCTCAACAGCATTAGTCATCAGAGAAAATGCAAATTAAAACCACAATGAGATCCCATTACACCCCCACTAGAATGGCTAAATTTATAAAGAACACCACCAACGGTTGGCAAGAATGTAGAGCAAACCAAGTTTTCATACACTGCTGGTGGGAGTGTAAAATGGAATGACCACTTTGGAGAATAGTTTGGCAGTTTCTTATAAAGTTAAACACATATCTATAACAAGACCCACTAATCCCACTTAGTACTGGGTATTTATTCAAGAGAAATGGAAAAACAAGTACACAAATAGGCTTAAACAATATTCAAATACTGTTTTAAGATAAAAACTGTTTTAATACTAGCTATTAAATCAAAAGCCATTCCTGGTGGTCTACTGGTTAAGATTCAGTGCTCTCACTGCTATGGCCTAAGTTCATTTCCCGGTCAGGGAACCAAACCACCTGTCTATCGATTGTCCTACTGTGGAGGCCGTGTGTTGCTGTGATGCTATAAGCTATGCCACAGGTATTTTAAATACCAGCAGATCACCCATGGAGGACAGGTTTCAGTGGAGCTTCCAGACTAGACAGACTAAGAAGAAGGAGCTGGCCACCCACTTCTGAAAAAATTAGCCATGAAAACCCTACGAAGAACAGCAGAGCATTTTCTGATACAGCACCTGAAGGTGAGAGGATGGTGCAAAAAGACCAGGCAGGGTTCTGCTCTGCACACAGGGTCACTAGGAGTCAGAATGGACCAGATAGCACTAACAACAAAAATTAAATAAAAACAAATTTTTTTTCTATTACAAAATGCCTACCCTGTTACAGGCACTATGCTAAGAGCTTTATAGATAAAAACTTATTTACCCTCACAAAAACCCTATGTAGCTACTATGTTGCCTATTAACTCATTTATTCCACAAATATTTAAGAACCTATAGCATGTCAGGCAATGCTCTAGGCACCGGAGACATAACAAACTACATGACAAGTTCCATTCCATGTTCTTATAAAGCTTCCACTCTAGATGGGGAGACAGGTGATAAATAAATAAAGACAACATCAACATGGGTAACAATGTCATCTCCATTTTATAGATGAGGCTTGAGAGATGCAGGCTGAGATTTGAATCCAATTTCTCTGACTCAAAATGCTGAACCCACGACCACTGAACTATTGTGCCGAAAAGAATACCATACTCCTTGTCTCTCAAGACGACATCCCTCCTTTCAAGTGGTTGTCACTTTAGCAAGTAGACAGACATTAAAACAAAGTTAAACAAGTAATTTTAATTACATTTAGAATAAGGAAAATAAACTGTCCAGGTTTCTAAGGACAAAATAAGACTGGGTCCGTGGTTTCCATGGGGAAGCAGCAATTAGGCAGAGACTTGAAGGAGGCAGTTAGTAGATAAAAGGATAAGTACCTAGCCCTGACACCAATTCGGAAGAGTCTAGGCCAAATTATTCTCCCTCTCTATTCTTAATTGGTTTCACACATCATATCGATAGTCATCTTTGTACATGACCCCAGAATCATCAAGTTTTCTGCTACTATTGTAAAAATGAAGCATGCAAATCTGTAAACCACCATTGTGTAAGTAAGGTAGAATTAATTTGCCAGAACAACCTAATTTCCTCCAAGCTATTCTCTCTTTGGAGAGGCTTTGTGGCTCCTTTTCATTTTATTTATTTTTATTTTATTTTATTTATTTTTTTGTGTGTGAGGAAGATTAGCCCTGAGCTAATATCTGTCACCAATCCTCCTCTTTTTGCTGAGGAAGACTGGCCCTGGGCTCATATCCGTGCCCATCTTCTTCCACTTTATGTGGGACGCCGCCACAGCATGGCTTGACAAACCGTGTGTCGGTGCACGCGTGGGATCGAACCCCAGGCCGCTGCAGCAGGCCACGAGCACTTAACTGCTACACCACTGGGCCGGCCTTTTTAAACCGGCAATACTTCACTCCATTACAGATAGCTATATAAAGAAATGAGGCAACACTACATAAATGGAGTAGTAGATCTCTCTTATTGCATTCCCTCTGCATTAGTCTCAAAATAATAGACATAAAACATGGTATGGACAATTCACTCTTTGATTCAAGTACCTCAACAACCAATATAATATCAGATACAAAGCATATATTAAATATGATTAGCTGAGTGAACTTCAATGATTTTCATCTACTCCAGTCTTACAAGATAAAATAGCTTTCCAGTAATATCTCTACCAAGCCTTCTCATTTTGTACATTACAGTCTAGCAATATCAATTGATGTGTACATCCCTTAATATCAAACTCAGTTTTATTACTTTGCAAGTTGGGCATATGCTGTTTCTTTTGCCTGAAAAGCCTTTATCATTTTTTGCATGAGAAAAACCAGCTCAGACATCGCATTCTCTGAAAAGTCTCCTCTGACATCCTCAGAGAGTTAATCACTCTTTCCTTAGAATCAGCTCTATCTTACACATACCTATGTCGATTACTGCACTCAGAGCACTGTATTGCATCATTTGTTTACACATCTGTCCTTTGACTTTGCCTCCTAAATATTTCTCAATGTTTTCTTCACATCACCTCCTTCCATGAGTCATACTCAAGATATTATACCCAGCACAGTAAGCAAACTGACCAATCAGAACCAACACTGGCCTTACACAACCAATACAGCTCTCCTGGATGAATATGAACCCTTCCTCCATACCCTACTGCCACTGTCCTAACGAAGCCACCATCATCTCTGCTTAGCCTCTTGCATCACTTCCTAAAGGCCTCCCTGCCTCTAGTTTCACCCCTTTAATCCCGTCTTCCTATTGTGACCAGCATGATTTTTCCATAAAAGTAATTAGTGAATTCTTGTCTAAGATTCGGCTTGACTTTCACTCTCTCAGAAAATATTTTTTTTTAAACATAAATCAAATGAATAAAGTTCTTCCACTAAACTCTTTAAAAACTTTTATTTTATTACATAGTGTTCATGAATTTTAATTATTTAAGCTTGGCTTTCCACTACAGCCTCTGGGACAATTTGTTGAGTTTTTTTATTTGCATATCTATCAGCGTATCCAAATAACCTAACATTATGTCTGGCACTTAGACTTCATTAAAACAACAACAACAAAAAAATCATTATGGAAAGAAGGCAAGGAGGAAGAAAAATGCATTTTTTATGATGATTTGAATATCCCCAAGTTTTTGCATCTTCCAATGTACTTTGGTCTTTTAAGAGTATGTCCATAATTGTTAGAGGCTCAGAACCACAACCTTTCTACACCACAATGGTCAAGAAAATGACAGTCAGGTTATGGTAACAATAATGATGGATCAGCATTTTGACTGTGTGTACTCACACAGATATTTCCCCACACTATAGTTAGTTTCATAGTAAAACAAAAGGGCTTATCTACAATGATTGAGAAAGTAGCAACTTCACATATGTACTAAATACACCTTTAAAGGGGTATTCCTCATGCATAGATTTAGTCTTATTACAGAGGTCATTGTACTATTCTACATCAAAACTGAAGCGATAGGGAGGTTTAAAAGACCAATCAACACACCTAGAAAATCATGCTCTTTTCTTATATAAGTTGTATGAGAATAGCTTATTTTATATTCAAAAGCACATCCTTTTCAGACTGTAGAATACACAGTCTTTGGAAAAAACTTTAAAAATATGGAGAAGTATACAAATTTTAAACATTCATAATTCCCACCATCCAGTTATATGTTACATAAGCTATTCTTACTAAGCTACTCATTAAAACAAAACAAAACAAAACTTGCTCATTACTTAAATTGAAAAGAAAAGCAATAAGTAGATTCAAAGAGAGGCAACAAATGCAAAATAATAAAACTCTAGAATGAGAAATATACCCAAACACTATTTTTAGCATAAGTTTATTACATATTTCTTATTTTGAAAAACTGATGATTAATATCACCAAACAAATTAAATTTCAAACAGGATTTTACAGCAACTTGCTAGGGTTTAGGTGAATCTCTACTACTCTCATCTGTAACACATACCCATAGATCTCGACTAAAACTGACAATAGAAAAAAATCGCAACAAAAAAATCACACACACTGGAAATGCTAACTACAAGGAAGCTGAAGATGACCCATCACATTACTAAAATTTGGTTTCCTCATCATTTGATTGCTTTTTCAAAGACAGATTCATTTCAAAGTCAGGCATTTTGGGCTACATTTCATTTGAAGCAAGAAAGCAAATGTTTTTCAAATAGTTATACTCTTTCAATGCCAAAAATATCAGCCAAACGTGATTTCATTCCAGAACTTCATGAGCGCAGCTCAAGAGAGCACAGTGATGTGCTCATCACCTGACACTTTTGCTTAAACAGTTGCGAAATGTGTTTGCTGATTATCTGACTAGAGTTTTGGATACTCTTCCCTCAACTCTTCCCAACGGTGGCCTCCTCTCATCCTTCATCACGAGCTTAAATGCAATCTCTTTGAAAGGCCGACTCCTTGTTCTAAAACAGTCCTGCCACCCTCAAGTTATTCTTTCATCATCCACTTGTTTATTCCCTGCACAAAATAATGTATAACATTCTTATTTGCATGTTGACTTGATTATTGTCTCCTGTACGAGAAGAAGCATCGTAAAATAAAAGATATGGTCTTGTTCATCTTTTTTGTTCATCTTTTTATCTCCCAAATATAAAATACATAGAAGAGTATCTGCCCTAGAGCAAATGCTTAATGAGTATTTGTTGAATAAACAAATAAAAACAAGAATGAGAAAGTAAATTCTCTTGCCTTCTCGCTCTCATTAAAGTCTATGGTTTTTTGTTTGTTTGTTTTTTGTGGTGAGGAAGATTAGCCTTGAGCTAACATCTGTTGCCAATCATCCTCTTTTTGCTGAGGAAGATTGGCCGTGGGCTAGCATCTGTGCCCATCTTCCTCCACTTTATATGTGGGACGTCTGCCACAGCACAGCTTGATAAGCAGTGCCTAAGTCCGCGCCTGGGATCCAAACTTGTGAACACTGGGCCGCCGAAGCGGAGCATGTGAACTTAACCACTACGCCACCGGACCAGCCCCAAAGTCTATGTATTTTTACTGGAGTCATTCTTACAAGGTGGACTGCCCGAAAATGGTCCCCAGTGTGCATACAAAATGATGTGCACTAATTATGAACCTTACGTACAATGGATCCACAGTCACAGTAGAATTATGGCTTATTAGACAACTCTATAGTGCTCTGAGGTCTCCCAGATTCCTCAGCCAGGACAAACATCCATACAGCACTCTGCACTTCAGTCATCTCAAACCTTAGCTTGAATTTTGAGTCAAATTGGTCTCTTTCATTTATGAGATGTGTGAGTTTAGGAGATTGCTTGTTCTTTCTAATCTCTAGCCTCTTCACATTAAATATACCTTACTCTCAGAATTGTTAATGACTTTTAAATAAGAAAATGTATGTTAACCCAAGGCCCTATCAGAGCAAATGCTACTTAAGGAGTAGCTTTAATACTTGTATTAATTAGGGTCAAGTTGACACATAAAATTAACCATCACAATATCATTGATCCATATTTGTTGATGCTGTCATATGCAATAATACTCTACTCATTTAGATCAGTTAATTTCAACTGCCACTGAGTTCACTTGAAATATGGCTTAGATAGATAAGAAAAAGGACCAAGTTAGGCAAAATAAACTCAGTCTCTAAAGTCAACCTCGAGTGACATCATTTTTTTAATTAAAATTATCCTTCTAATCATTTCCACATTAAAATCTTCAAGATTTCTCTGAAACAGTATTTAACATTTTGACTAAACGTGATTGGAAAGGAAATTAAAATGCAAAAGAAAAATCAAAAGTGAGAGAAACTTTTATTTTCAGCAATATGAGTCTATTATTTGAAAATATGTTCCTTTCTACCCAGGAGACAATTTACAAAACAGATCTTTTTAATTTGGAAAATGAATGAGTATATTATTGCACACAAGTGTAGCTGTGAGGAACTCAATTTTACTAGAGATTTTCCTGTTTTTATTTTTCCTAAGCAATTTAATTAGCTAAACAAAATATTTAAGTTCTGGTATGCTTCACATATCCCACTAATTCCATACTGGATTTAAATTCTTTTAAACGTCACTGATTTTTAATTACCATGCAAATGTATTAACTAAGCTTCTTAGAGCTAAAGGTTAGAAGCACATGCAGAAGAGCTGATAAAGGAATTTGCCTTTTTCCTATTAACAACAAAAATAATTTATGAATTCCTACTCTGTGTCTGGAACTCTTTAAGATTATTTCCAACATACTAAAAATGCAATTCTCAAATAGCTTCACAAGAAGCCCATTAACATATTTGTTTTATAGGTAAGAAAATATGTTCAGTTTCAGTTTATGAAATAACCAACAGGTATAAAAACAAGGCACTGTAATTTAGGTAGAACAAAAGAACAAGTAGTGCACCACACTAGAAAGCTGTGTGAGAAAGTCAGTGGCATGACTAGCTTGGCATACAAAGGTTGGCTGGATTCCTTGGGGGCTTCTGTTCCTGCTACTTCATGGAAGTTTGTCAAGAGTAGCTGCTTTAGAAAACGAGCATGGACTTGGGAGTATCACTTGCAAGACTTTGAGTCTTCAACCTAGCAGTTACCAGTGGAGTGGTCATGCTTATTGTACATTCTCTCTCTCACTTTCCTCTAATGCAAAATAGAACTTACTAGCATAACCTGCATACATATAATAGGACTTAAATAAGTTAAAGATTTTTTATTGTTGTTGACGAATCTTAACTGCTTTGCAATATATATTGCTCAACACTTAAGCTAATATTTATTGAGCATAAAGTACTAAGGGCTTTATATAGATTCTTTCATTTAATCTTGACAACAACCGCATGAGGTAGACATTATTATTATCCCTGCTTTGCAGATGAGGAAACCATGTGAATCAGCCTTGGTTTCACAGTTGGTCGGTGACTGTCTCACTTCCAAACGCCTCTTCTTAACCACTATGGATACCATGGTTTCTGCAAAAGACACATATGATTTCATCACAGCAGCCAGGGGTAATCACTTCTGTGTCCAAATTATGGAAGAGGAAAGTGAAGATAAGAAAGGCAATGAAACCTCTCCAAATATATGTGATTAATAAGGGACCAAACTTGAACTCAGCTATTTTATGACTTCAAGAGCAATGCTGTTTCTTGTACACCACACTCTTCTGATATATGTGCTTCAGGGTTTTCAAAGAAGCAGAAGAGCTGATTCTTGTCTTTGAGGAAGATTTCAACACAACGGATTTTATGCTCGTAAGTGCCATTGTCCAGCACATTTCACTAAATATTCTTATTGAGAAATTGCAAATTTACTTTGTCCAAAAATTGTTTTGCTTGATCCGTGTGTTCAAAAAAAAAAAAAAAAAAAAAAGGCACAATGGACTGCTATCAATAGCCCAGGTGACAAAGACAAAGACAGAAATGAAACTCTGACACAAGGAACAAAAAACACTGTCACTCACATCTACTAGTTCCCAGTCCTTGAGATGTCTCTACTTTTGTTTCTAGCAACAATTTATACTTCAGAGAACATCTCACCTCATCTCACATAGTAAACATCTCACCTTTTTCATGTCTGTAAAGCAGAATCACTTTTTAAGGTACTTTGGTAGGCCCTATTCTGCTCTGTGACTGAATTTTGATGGGTCAGGCAGTTCCTATGGTTTGAATACACGAATTAACAGGACAGAAATTGGCATGATCAGGGATATTATATGAAACATTAATTAGATGTTCGTGCCCAAACTTTTCACAAAGACAGCTGTGATGGAGACAGAATTGGGACAAGATGCATAATATCAGAATATGTGGTTATTATCATGAATATTACCAGATATATATGGTCCTTGAGAGGAACAAAAACTTCCCTCTTACATCTCTCCGGGGGTTAGATTAGTGACCCTGATAAAAGATCTCACATCATACTGGTAGAAGTAATATGGTCCTATCTGCTAAAGGCAACATGAAAGACTCTAGATCTGATAGGATATATAACACCGGATCCTTAGGGCTGGGGTTAACTCAGAGTTGAGTTTCTCTCTGACAATGAATTTGTGCAGCAGACAAAGGGTGAGGTCATGACAAAAAAAAAAAAAAAAAATGTGAGTTAGATTTAAAAGGACTAACTTCCATCTTGACTTATAAGTATGGTGGATAACTACCGTCTTTCTCAGTGACTTTGGTTGAAGTCAGTCGGGGTAATATATGGTTGCACATACACATTTTTATGTCTGTGCTATTTATCTTCATTGTGGCCTGAAAGAAAATGCGGAGGGGGAATTGATGTAAACTCCCTCTCCAGATACTCAGTGCAATTTGGTTGGGCCTTGTAGCAATTGTAGTGACCCGCTGACTGCATCACTCTCCATACTCAAGCTGCACAAAATAGATCATAGTAAGTCACAAAATTGGGCCTTAACACCACAAGGTCTGTTTGAAGGGCCGAGTCAAACGAACACATCCTATCTAAATTTTGGTGAGCAGGAAGGAAGTGTGACTGAAATAACTCATAGATGACAAAATAAAAATGAAAATTTCTGATTTGTTTGTGAGACAACATTGAGGTATATTTGAAGAAAAGAACTTTAGCCAATCTTCCTGCACCACATGGGAAAAGCTTATTCTTTTCTAAATATATATAAAATAAAAATATGAACAAAAAGAATCCCTTTGAAAATAGGAGTTCCTGATCTAGAAAAATTCCAATGATATAAACAATGAATTATAAGGAAAACAAAGACCAAATTTTAATCCATGTCTAAAAAGGGGGCCTCATTCAGACATCTGTAGTCATGGACATTACCGTACCCTGTTGCCATAACTTAACTGAAAAAGAGATAGTCAGGATTGAGTTTGAATGTTTTTAATGATCAAAGTCCTCTGGGTTTTCCTCACTTTTATAGTACTTTTTGGTAAAAAGTACATTTGGTTGTGAAAACTGGAAACATATCTACTACTATCTACGACCCCAACATAAAGCTGTCTGTTATAGGTAATGCTACTTGACTGTAAAATTATTCTTGATTATTGAGAGCACAACATTCATAAACATTGCATCCTGCAGAAGCTAAAGATTTCTAAAACTTGCTCTAAATATACCCACATAACAGAGAGATGTTCTGATTCATGGAGGGTAATAAAAAAGAGACACTGATAAAGTCACTGGGTATTTTGAGAAGACACATGCAAGCATGCACACTATTTTCAAATGTAAAAAAGACATATTACAAACTACAATTTATAAACTAAACCAGAATTCTTTGTGTTATACCTATAACAAAAGCTATTGACCTAAACTCCAATATCAAATTTACTTCAAAGTGGAATTTATTAACTCTTGAAACAAATTGCTGTGGAAAGCGGTAGTGGCAATTTCTTAGGCACCAACCTAACAACAACTACCTTTGAGCTTTATAAGGTTAACAAAGAACAGTACGTAGCTTCAGGGCAGAATTTATGAAGTGGTAATGAACATGTTCGGAGGGCCATGTCAGAGTGTATAAAGAAAGGTTAGGTTGGGATGTCACTATTTTGAAAATGGCTATGCCCTTTAGCACATACTAGAAAAGAGATGAATAGGCAGGTCAGAGGTTTCCTTCTGGAGACCATGAGCCACAGATGAACTGACAACACTTTAAAAAGAGACTAGAAATTGATCCATGCACACATATAGACTCACAGAGTACACTTACCATACGTTCATGTCAATTATCTTGCAATTCAAAGCAGTTTTGTTCGGAAGTACAGTGATTATATTTGGCCAACACTAACTCATCACCCAGGAACATATCTTCCAGAAACACAGCTATGAATTTATGCAGGAAGCTTTTCAATCTCTCTTCTACGCATCTACCCTTCTGAGAATCATTCTACCACTGAAGGGGGCCACCAATATCTACTGATCAAGGGAAAATCAATAAAGCCTCACATTGAAACCTTTATGATTCAACAAAGGTAGTTATAATAAAAATGTTTTCATATTAGAGAAGTTCACTATTTTTAAAGAATCTTGTTACATGTCTTATCGAAGATTGAGGTGTTAATTAAGTAAAGCATAAAGACTATCAGTAAATGGTTCATAATTACTGAAGGAAATGCAGTTTAAAGGCTTGGACTAAATTCAGAAAAATCCCAGTGATCTGTATGGGAAACTAAAATAAAAAATAATATCTCAATTTAAGATAACAAAAAAATGATTTAAAGTGAACAAAGGTGAGGAAAGATGAAATTCTGCAAGTCATTCCACATTTTGTTTGTTTTTTAAATCTACAAATCTTGTGATATAGAGTTAAGTCTAAGAAATCTTTCCAACAAGCAAAGCAAGGTCAAAGTGGAATAGAAAATATGTTTGATTTTTTCAAATGGCATCTAACACCATGATCATATTTTCTTTTTATAGTTCTCTTTTCCAATGTTGGTTTTCCCTCTTTAGCCAGAGTTGATATTAGATTTTTCACCAAAATGAAGCATAAAATGGGCCTTAGTGACTTGCTCTTAGGATAATTTACCACCACGTGAAATATAAGGACATTAAAGGTAAGAGGAAGAGTTCCTAGCAACTTAAAAAAAAAATAGCCAAGCCTCCCACCTGGCCAGGAGACTATGTGAGTTGTATAATTAGGAAGTATTTTGCAGCTGCCTCTAATAGTATGTAAGGAGGGGTGGCTTGTAAAAGTTGGATGTCAGAGTGCTTGTCTTATGTCATCTATAACCTTGAACACTTACCTAACTGATACTCAGCTCTTTCAACATAAAATATAGAGATTCGGACTTGGTGAACTATAAGATGCCCTTTGCTTTACTAATTTTTATTTGTATGCTTTAATTTATCAAAGATAAATTAAATCTTCATGAAACTATGTGGTTACACAATGAAAGGATTCTTTTACTTATTTCAGTCTGTTCAAATTCTTAATATTCAGTTACCAGCTGCTCACTATTTCATCCCTTTTTTCCGTAGCTTCTTTGGGAATAGTATCTCTGACAATGTGATAGCCAACATTTATATGTATTAAAGCTGATTTTTAATGAATGCTTTCTTTGCACAGGAAGTATCCTAAAAAATTGAAGAAATTATCATTTTTAATCTTCAATAACTCCAGGAAGAGATTTACTTCATTGTACAGATGAGGAAATTGAGGCTCAGGTATCAGTAAGCTGCCTAAGTTCACAGGTGCTTGAGATGTTAATGCAGTCTGTCCACGTCCAGACCGTGTACCATGAAACTGGTTTGCAAGAATGCGTACATCCTATGACAGTTGGTACCCTGGCTAATCCCAGGGGAGCAGCTCTGTTGTTTTGGTCTGGGCTCTAGAACCATGGATAAAGCATATTTGCCTTTGTGAAATAAACAAAAAAGGAACATGGCTAAACTCCTCATCGCATCTTGTCACCTTAGACCTCAATGATCAATAAAGCTTGCTGAACAATCAATGTCTGCTGCAATACTCTGCCTCAGAAAACAGCTATAACAAATCAGATTTACTGATTTTGGGGGGTTGTCTGCAGGAGGTCTACTTTTTGGCTGTGACTAAGAACAGCCATGATTTACGATGCTTAAGTGTACCAATCCTTCAAACCCAGACGAATCTCGTGGGGACAGAAAAGCTGGAGGACCATTGGTTTTAGGAGTTTCCTGAGATTACCCAAGGTATTAAAATGAAATGATGCTTAGCGAATCCAAGTTTCTCCTTTGGATTAACTATTAGAATTATCAGCTCTTTAAAGGAATGTATTTTGTGCTTGTTCCAAGTACCTTATCTATGATCACCAAAACCTCCATCACTCTTTCTTAATGTCTTAAAAAATCTTTTCCTTCATTATACTTCCACTAAAGTGCTTCTTGAAGTAGCAAGTAAAGCACTGGATTTGAGTCTGTAAAATGAGGACTCTAGTTCAAATTCTACTATTTAACCACATGACTAAGTCACTTAATGTCTCTGGATTTTATTTTTGAAAAAGGCATAGAAAGAAAGAGAGGGAGGAAGGGAGGGAAGAAGGGAAGAAACACAAACACTAGTTACATTCACTTCCCAGAAATGATGGGAGATCAAATGAAGTAGATTATATTTTTATAAAAGTTATAAAGCCACGGTGTAGGGTATATGCATTTCTTGAGGTGAAATCTCATGCTATTTCCAATAACAAGGGTGTCATTTTCTGTATATGAACATTGGATCTTTGTCTTTTGAACATAAAGTCTTGACAAAGGACCCCGAATAGCTAAAGGAATCCTGAGAAAAAAGAACAAAGCTGGAGGTATCACACTCCCTGATATCAAAATATACTACAAAGCTATAGTAACCAAAACAGCATGGTACTGGCACAAAAACAGACACACAGATCAATGGAATAGAATCGAAAGCCCAGAAATAAACCCACACATCTATGGACAGCTAATCTTTGACAAAGGAGCCAAGAACATACAATGGGGAAAAGAAAGTCTCTTCAACAAATGGTGTTGGGAAAACTGGATAGCCATATGAAAAAAAATGAAAGTAGATCCTTACCTTACACCATACACAAAAATTAACTCCAAATGGATTAAAGACTTGAATGTAAGACCTGAAACTGTGAAAGTTCTAGAAGAAAACATAGGCAGTACGCTCTTCGACATCGGTCTTAGCAACATCTTTTCTAACACCACATCTGACCGGGCAAGAGAAACAATAGAAAAAAATAAACAAATGGGACTACATCAAACTAAAAAGCTTCTGCACAGCAAAGGAAACCATCAACAAAACGAAAAGACAACCTAACAATTGGGAGAAGATATTTGCAAACCATACATCTGATAAGGGCTTAATCTCCAAAATATATAAAGAACTCATGCATCTCAACAACAAAAAAACTACCAACCCAATTAAAAAAATGGGCAAAAGACCTGAACAGACATTTCTCCAAAGAAGATATACAGATGGCCAACAGACACATGAAAAGATGTTCAAAATCACTAACTATCAGGGAAATGCAAATCAAAACTACAATGAGATATCACCTCACGCCTGTCAGAATGGCTATAATTAACAAGACAGGAAACAACATGTGTTGGAGAGGATGTGGAGAGAAGGGAACTCTCATACACTGCTGGTGGGAGTGCAAACTGGTGCAGCCACTATGGAAAACAGTATGGAGATTCCTCAAAAAATCAAGGATAGAACTACCATATGATCCAGCTATTCCACTGTTGGGTATTTATCCAAAGAACTTGAAAACACCAATTTGCAAAGGTACATGCACCCCTGTGTTCATTGCAGCCTTATTCACAATAGCCAAGACTTGGAAGCAACCTAAGTGCCCATCAAGGGACGAATGGATAAAGAAGCTGTGGTATATATACACAATGGAATACTACTCAGCCATAAGAAACGAAATCCAGCCATTTGTGACAACATGGATGGACATTGAGGGTATAATGCAAAGTGAAATAAGTCAGAGGGAGAAGGCCAAATACCGTATGATTTCCTTCATTAAGTAGTAGATAATAACAACAATAAACAAACACATAGGGACAGAGATTGGGTTGGTGGTTACCAGAGGGGAAGGGGGGAGGGTGGAGGGTGAAAGGGATAATTCGGTACATGTGTGTGGTGATGGGTTGTAATTAGTATTTTGGTGGTGAACATGATGCAGTCCATGCAGAAATAGAAGTACAATGATGTACACCTGAAATTTTTGCAATGTTATAAACCAATGTTACTGCAATAAAAAAAAAAAAAAAGAGTCCAAAAAAAAATAAAAAAAAAAAAAAAAAAATAAAAGTTAAAAAAAAAAAAGTCTTGTCAGACTCACATACATTTAATAGCTCCCTAGGTGTTACCACATGTTTAAGATCAGACACATTTTATGCAGAAAGAAAACTACCTCTGGAAAGAGCTGAGAGTAGAGTTGGTGCCTTGTCCTGCATTTTAGCTTTTCAATAAAATTCTTCTCAGAAATATGAACAGATATTAGCATGCAGAAATATTAGCATCTAACAATTTCATAGCCTTCTCCTGCAGACAGAACACCTTGGGAGGATTATACCCCTAAAGCTCTACAGAATTAGGAAAGCGCTTATTCTGCAAAACAATTGCAAAATATTCAGTTGGAAAGAAGCACATTTTCTGATAAACAACACAACTACTATTTTTCACCTCTTTTTCTGGCTTAATAAGCAATGCTGTCTTTTTTTTCTTAGTTCTTTCCAACTTTGATTGCAAATTTAACAATTTAGAAATAAAAATATCTACTTAAAAAATTTTTTTAGACTCAAAGATTTTCAGAATTTCAGACTAGAAGAGTATATTAACCCAATCCATCCCCCCCTCCCAACAGAAATGTAACTATGGCTCAGAGAGGAAAAAAATGACTTAATTGAGATCACACACTAGTGGGGAGGTGAATCAGATTTAGAATATAGGTCTCCTGAATCCTATCCTAGTGCCCTAGGATTCCTTTCTACCATACAGCCCTAAGCAATCATGTGCTCTTCAGGATACCATTACCCTGGCTTTAGTGTCTACTGTGTATAAACTAAAGTCATGAATGTGTCAGGGGTCTTGTGGCATCATATCAAATTAAATTTATGGGTATGTTGTGTGTGTACTAATATTATTCATAGATATTATTTATTGAGGTTTATTATGTGCAAAGAACTTTACCAAATCTTCTATGTATATTAAATCATTTAATTTTTAGAATAATCTTTTGAGGCTGATACTATTATTATTTTCATTCTATAGATGAGAAAAGTGATAATTTAAAGAATTAAATAATTTGGACCATGTTACACAGCTAGTAAGTGGAAGAGTCAAGATTCCGTGGCCTAGATCTTCAACTACCATAAAATGCTACCTGTGTTTATGAAAACATAAAAAAAAAAATACACCCTACACATTTCCACAAGTAAATCTGCCTTAGGTTTAAGAAAGAAAACTACAACTCCACCAGTTGGAGAAGTAACAACCAAATGCATTTAGCTGTAATCAAGCAATAAGAAACAGATTGTGTTTCATTCTGTTCTTTAAATACATTTCAACCAATTTCAAAGACATTCGATATTAATAAAGACGTTCAAGGATTTAAGTTAAAACTTGGCTTTCTTTATCTGATAGGCTAAATTAATTCATTGCCAATTTCCCTGCTCTTCTTACTTCTGAAACATTATGGCATATTTATTAAGTCACAACAAATAATTGTTGTGACTTTATGTACAGTCTGGTAGTCCTGCTTAGCTCTGTTCTCTGGTTTAGTTTTTAATCCTAGCCATAATTCCAGAGTACAGACTTCAGAAGTGAATGCTATCTGTCTGAAGATGTCAAGTTGGGAAGCATTCTTTGAAGAGTTCTGCATATCCTACTGTCATCTCTATTGATAGGCAGAACCTTACATAACTGTACGACTACTGTGATAATGTTGTACCACGACTTCCAGAGCAAATTCTGAAAACTAACCAAAACACTCTTGAATAAAAACTGCAGGCTGAACGTAAGCAAAGGATAAAAACTTCTGAACAAAACTGTAATTTCGTTGTGCCACACTTCGTAAGAGCCAAAAGCATTAATAAAAAGGATTATAGGTTATTTTAGCTTTAGTTTAATTCATTTCTTAATGTAACTTCCAAGAGTCAGACCCTGTCTGAGCTGGACCTGGCTGCGGTGGAGGAGTCAAGAAAACAGACACTTTCCTGACCTCATGAAAGCAGTCTGTTGGGCTACGGGATTATTTCTCAGGAGAGTAAAACTTTCAAGGACCAAGAGAAGAAAAGCTTTTCTTGATTCTAACTCATATATTAACAATATGTTAATCTTCTCAAAAGCATCCATACATTATTAGGTTATACAACTTCATAATTTACTACAAATCCGAACAGAAGTTACTGTCACTCTCTTTTTTTTTGGTGAGGAAGATCAGCCCTGAGTTAACATCTGTTGCCAATCCTCCTCTTTTTGCTAAGGAAGATTGGCCCTGGGCTAACATCCATGCCCATCTTCCTCTACTTTATATGTGGGACGCCTGCCACAGCATGGCTTGATGAGCGGTGCGTAGGTTCACACCTGGAATCTGAACCTGTGAACCCCCAGCCGCTGAAGCGGAACACGCAAACTTGACCACTATGCCACCAGGCCAGTCCCTGTCACTCTCTTTTTTAAAACTATCTATGATAGATGAACAGCAAATCTAAGAATAATTAATATGAGACAAAGAGTCTTACATTATTTTCTATAATTATTCCAATTTTAATACTAAAGATGTTTTCCTTTTTATGCTTTTCATAAGCTTAATTAACTGATAAAAATGTATTTCTCCATGAAATCACTCCTTCAACAAATTCTTATTTAATTTGAACCATCTCTCATTCAAGTAAAGTCCTAACAGATAGATAAGCAAGAAAACCAAGTAATGATATGCAATTTCATATGCTACATCTTCCATCAGTTTATATCCAGAGTACTTTATATTTCATGATATATTTATTGTTCTAAAACAAAAGTTAGAAAACTTTTTTTCCGTAATGATCCCACAGTAAATATTTTGGACTTTGAAGGTCATATGGTCTCTGTTACCATTCAACTCTGCCTTTATAGTGAAAAAGCAGATATGGATAATATGTAACCAAATGGGCATGGGTATGTTCCAATAAATGTTTATCTATTTAAACAAGCACCCAGCCATATTTGGTTTACTCCTGCTCTAGAATATCAATAATCTTTTTTTTTCTTTTTTTGGTGAGGAAGATCAGCCCTGAGCTGACATCTGCCAATCCTCCTCTTTTTGCTGAGGAAGACTGGCACTGGGCTAACATCCATGCCCATCTTCCTCCACTTTATCTGGGATGCCGCCACAGCATGGCTTGACAAGCTGTGCGTAGGTGCGCGCCCGGGATCCAAACTGGCGAACCCCGGGCCACCACAGTGGAGCGCGCACACTTAACCGCTTGCACCACCGGGCCGGGCCCCTAGAATATCAATAATCTTTTGGCCAACACTAGTTGAAAAGAGATGAGCACAATCATCAAAAGCATGTCTCATTAAAATCTACTTTAAAAAATAAAATAGGGGCCGGCCTGGTGGCACAAGCGGTTAAGTGTGCGCGCTCCGCTGCGGCTGCCCGGGGTTCGCCAGTTTGGATGGATCCTGGGCACGCACCAACACACCGCTTGTCAAGCCATGCTGTGGCGGCGTCCCATATAAACTAGAGGAAGATGGGCATGGATGTTAGCCCAGGGCCAGTCTTCCTCAGCAAAAAAAAAAAGAGGAGGATTGGCAGATGTTAGCTCAGGGCCGATCTTCCTCACAAAATAAATAAATAAATAAATAAATAAATAAATAAATAAATAAATAAATAAATAAAATATTCTAAAATATATCTTTGAAGATAAAATTTCATAATTATCTTTTAAAAGGGGAAGTAAATCTATAGTCCATTAAGAATCAAATTCCCTTTCAATTGTGCTATAGTAAGTATTCTATCTATGATAGTATTATATCTATTTTTTATAAAAATATACAGAACCAAGACACAGTTGTCAAAAGACCAAGCCTCTCTTGATACATCAATCAGAAGTCTGAATTCATTGAATTGTAGCATATCAATACTTAAATACAAAAACATTCATCTAGTATAGACATTTCATTTTACATGTAAAATGTATATTCAGTAAACTCATACAAAATAGCATAGAATTCCACTTTGTTTTAGTTTGCTTATATTGAGTTCCAGGGAGCACATTTTCCTGTCCAAGAATGTACAGTCTTTTTAAACTGATGTATGTGGCCTTGTTATTTCACATCATATCCCAGTCTATTAATGCATCTAACTTAAGTTTACCAGTATTAAATAATTCAACCTGAGGGTGATAAGTTCTTACTTAAACAGGAAAAAAATAACCATTTCATACTCAGTTTTATATTACGTACGTACGTGTGTACATGTGCATGTGTGTCCGTGTGTGTGTGACAGCCAAATATTGTCTGCTGTTGACAATGTTGGGCTGGTTTATAGAAATCCTTTTTTCCTATAACTTCCGAGCTTTTGCTTCTTCTCAATGTCACATCTGACTCAACCAACACAAAAGTTACTATTCCACTACGGAGCCACTAAATCCTCTACAATGTATATGGTATATTTTCTCTGAACTTTTGTGACATTTATTGAGAAATTTTCTAGAAATCTCAGACTTCATGCACAACTAAACCATTCTTAGCTGAAGTGTTCTACACGATACTTAAAACTGTTCAGTAAAGCAGACTGACAAGTCAATGTATTTAAAATGGTCAAACCAATTATGAATTTAGACTACCATAACGGGACAGCTTTTATGGTTCTGAGTCTTTGGTGATTAAGTCTGGAGATAAAAGTCATGACCAGATTTAGTAATAAATTCAGCCAAATCTTCACTCTGAAACAGGTATTTGTGGCAATATTCACACACACTGTGTCAGTTACACTGTTTTATTTCTCTGGTTGTAATTGTTCTCAATGTGAAATAGCTGCTCTTCAATTATTTGTAATTAAATTATCCCTACTTCAAGTAATGGACACCAGAGTTTAGACGTTGCACATGATGATGATTTGGCTTACTATATCCAAAATGTTTTCTTATTTTCATAAGGTTTATAATGTGCAAGATAAAAATGGGATATGTTAAGCAGAGACTATTGCTTTAAATCTAAACTTTAATCAATCAGGTTAAAGGAATAGAAGGAATCTTTAAAACTGTGCCCTCAGTGGTAATTCATGTTGGTTCTATGAGGCCAAGTAAATGAATCTTATGCAGGAGAAGACTGAAATTGCAAGAAATCAATCATTTTTTAAATGTTTGCATTGATTAGGAATATAACAAACTGAAAAAAGCGCACAATGTTTCTACATATACATTTCAAATATGTTACTGACACCCAAGACACCTCATGCATGAACTGAAATGGAATGAGTTGTAAAGTTAAAAGATATCCCTTCTCAGATGGTTATATGGTATTTGTTCTTTTGGACAAGAATCAAAATAATCATTGGATATAAAAATCCCTTTCACAATAACCATAAAAACTGTAAAGTACTGAAGAATAAATTTCACAAGAATTATGTAAGGCCTATGGTAATAAATTTAACAAGAAATCTGCAAGACTTACATGGAGAAAGCAGTAAAACTTTACAGAAGGACATAAAAGAATATGTAAAAATGGCAAGACACAGTATGTTCTTCAATAGGAAGAACAAATACTGTTAAGAAGTAAATTTCCTTCCAAATTCCTCAATAAATTGCAGCGCAATTACAATCAAAATACTAGTAGCATTTTTTTAACTTACCAAAATTTTAAGATTGTGTTAAAGCATAACTATTTTATAATTGTTGAGTATAATTAAGTATATACATAATGAGGGGAGATTCGTCTCTTTTTTTGAGTTACAATTGACATATAACGTTATATTAGTATCAGGTGTACAACATGATGATTTGATATCTGTATATATTGTGAAATGATCACCACAATAAGTCTAGTTAACACCCATAACAACACATAGAAAATTTGTTTTTCTTGTAGTGAGAACTTCTAAGATTTACTCTCTTAGCAACTTGCAAATATGCAATACAGTATTATTAACTATAGTCACCATGCTGTACTTTACATATATAGATGTACTTTATATATATATGCACATTTTCTGTATCCTTTCATCCACTGATGGACACTGAGGTTGTTTCCATATCTTGGCTATTGTAAATATGCTGAAATGAACATGTGAGTGCGTTTTTTTTTGAGTTAATGTTTTCACTTTCTTTGTGTAAATACCTGAAAGTGGAATTGCTGGATCATATGGTAGCTCTATTTTTAATTTTTTGAGGAACCCTCATACTGTTTTCCATTGTGGCGGCACCAATTTAAATTCCTACCAACAGTGTACAGGGTTTCCTTTTTTCCACATCGTTGCCACTTGTTATCACTTGTCTTTTTGATAATAGTCATTCTAACAGATAAGAGGCGATATCTCAGTAGGAATGATTTGTCTTGATATTTAAAGCTAGAATAATTAAAACCACATGTTGCTGGCATAAAAATATAGAAAATTATTAATGATGCAAATTACAGAGTAAAAGCAAAGATCTAAGTACATATGAGATTTCCTGTATGATAAAGATAACATTTCAAATCATTAGGAAAGGACAGATTATTTCATTTAATATTATTGTGGCATCTATCTATCGATCTATATATCTGTCTATCCTATCTATTTATATTTGTGCTTCAGAACTTACTCTAAAACACATTTCAAATGGATTCAATATTTATGTGAAAAATTACCTAAAATACTGAAAGATCACTTGAACATTTTGTTTTTAATCTCAGGTGGACAAGACTTTTCAAAGTCTGAGAACGAAGATCAAAAACCATAACATATTTTAGTACATACAAATATAAATATTATGGAGACCAAAAGATATTATTCACAAGGTTATTACACAAGGAACTATGTTTGCAATATATGACAAAGGGTTAATAGACTTAATATACAAGAAGCTCCAAGAAATCAGTAAGAAAAAAATGAATCCTCCAATAGAAAAAAAAAAAATCAATAAATGTCATGAAAAGGCAATTCAGAAAGAAAAAATACAAATGGCCTATAAACACAAAAAGGTATTTGAGATAGTTACCTGGAAATAAAAATTTTGATTAATCAAGGAAATTACCAGTTTCACCTAATAGATTAGCAAAAGTGGAATGAACATACTACAGGAGATATCCAGGACTGATCTGTGTGTGCAAATGGAACTCTCACACACTGGTGGTGTGAATATAAATTAGCACTTCCTTAAAAAGAAGCATAGCTTTGTAATATGTATCAATATCTAAAATATACATGCTCTGGGTTCCAATAATCTCACTTCTAAGAATTTACCAGAGGAAATAATTTTACAATTGCATCAAATATGAATACACCGAACTGTTTAACATAGTTTAATTCATAATAGTAAAAATCTCCAAAATTATCATAATGTCCATCAACAGAGGATTGATTTCATAAATATAGTGCAGCCATACAATGAAATTCTATGCAACCACTGGATATTATGTTGTAGAAGAATTTTACATGGCATCAAAAGGTGTGCACAAAATTTTAAGTGCAGAAATCATATTATAAAATATAATTTATAATATTATCTGATTCTATTTCATGTGCCTGCATGTGAATTCCCAAAAAGTCTTGAGGTTTAACAATCGTTAACTAACAATATTTACTTCTGGGTGATGGCATTAATAGAGATCTTCACTTTTCATTACAGTTTACTATATTACTGATTTTTCTACAATGGACAGAAATAAGTAATAAAAACAATTCAGATTAAAAAATTGCAAACTCATAAGAAAATTATAAGACAGATAAATTTACCTGCTTTACAAAGCAAACATAACAAACAGCTGCAAGTTACCTTAAATCTTTCATTTATTTTCCTTCATTTTCAAATATAGAAGCTCTGGACCAGAATTTCAGAAATTTGTACAAGGTTTTTTTTTGTGTTTGTGTGTGAGGAAGATCAGCCCTGAGCTAACACCCATGCCAATCTTCCTCTTTTTACTGAGGAAGACCGGCACTGGGCTAACATCTGTGCCCATCTTCCTCCACTTTATATGGGACACCGCCACAGCATGGCCTGACAAGCCATGCATCAGTGTGCGCCCGGGGATCCGAACCCGGGCCGCCAGCAGCGGAGTGGGTGCACTTGACCACTACACCACAGGGCTGGCCCCTGTACAAGGTTTTATCATCACTGACAAATTCAGGACAAATCCAGAACTTCCCAGCCCCTGCTTTTGATATAAATACTGACATTTTCACAATAACTATAGAAATAATCTCTAAAAAAATGCAATAGCATATTTTAGTCCAAGGATTGCTTGCTTTCAATGACATACAGAACTTAGTAATCATTTTAAAATTATATATAATCATATATTCATATTCATATACATTGTTTTTAGATACATATGACATACTTGACCTAATTTTATTCTTAATTTTTATCAACTCAGTGGTATATTTGATAAAGTAGAAAAAAAAGAAAAGAGATTAGAAACATTTGGTTTAAGCCACATATTTTTCCCAACATTGAGGAAAGCAAATTTATTCACTGAAGTCTTTTGGATTGACCTTGAAATACATCACAGTTATTATTTCACACAAATGTTAATCATCATTTTACTGAGTATTCTGAGATGTGTAGCACCTCATTAAAATAACAAGTAAGATATGAAGGGCTGATATGTTCCTGGTTCTAAAAGTCTCTCATCAAATTGAATCAAAATCTAATTTTGTTCTTAATTCTCAGGATTACTATACACTTTTTTACAGGGCAGACTTTTGTTTTGAGATCCAGCTATTCCACTGCTGGGTATTTATCCAAAGAACATGAAAACACCAACGTATAAAGATGCATGCACCCCTGTGTTCACTGCAGCGTTATTCACAATAGTGAAGAATTGGAAGCAACCTAAGTGCCCACCAAGGGACGAATGGATAAAGAAGATGTGGTATATATAACAATGGAATACTACTCAGCCATAAGAAACGATGAAATCCAGCCATTTGTGACACCATGGATGGACCTTGAGGGTATTATGCTAAGCAAAATAAGTCAGAGGGAGAAGGTCAAATACGGTATGATCTCACTCATAAGTAGAAGATAAAAACAACAACAAATAAATGCACAGAGACAAAGATTGGATTGGTGGTTACCAGAGGATAAGGGGGGGAGGGAGGAGGGCGAAAGGGATGATTAGGCACATGTGTGTGGTGATGGATTGTAATTAGTATTTGGGTGGTGAACATAATGTAATTGATGCAGAAATAGAAGTATAATGATGTACACCTGAAATTAAAAAAAGAAATAAAAGTAAAGTGCATTATATATGCTTTCAAAAAAAAAAATAAGAATTGAACTCATTCCCCAGTGATGAAAGATGATTTATAACAACCAAGAAAAAAGTAAATCATAATCTTCAATTTATCCACAAACTCTAATCGTGCCAAAACAGTGATAATTACTATTTTAATTAATCTCTAAACGGCTTAGACTATTTTTGTATATTACAGATTTTATTCTTTATGTTCTATTTGTTTGCTTTTTGTAAATTTCCCAAAAGTCATTGGGAGGCTGGAATGTGGACTATTAACAATCATTCTGGGAGATAATGAGGGAGGTGGGGCCATTCAATTTTTTCAACTCCCCCTTCCTTTGAGAAAAACACAAAATAAATTGAATAGAGGACAATACAGGCTCAAATTCCAGTTGCAGCACTTTCTAGCTGTGAAATAAAGGAGGGCTGTATTGTCTTGGTCCTAATAGGTTCTAACTCATAGAAATCTTCTCTCAGTTAATCCGTCTGTAAAATGTGATAATACTTATTTCATAGAGTTTTTGAGAATTTAATGTGAAATCATCAAAAAATTACAATTCATTTCATAGAAGTTTCTCAATAAATGGTAGTAATTTTAGTAGTGTTATTAGTCATAATAAAATATACCCCCGTTATATGTCAAAGGCATAACGCAATTTTTCAAATCCTGTTTTTCAATGACCCTTTTTAATTAAAATATTTGTTTATAAACTATCAAATGCCGAAAAGAACAAAGAGAATCCACATGTACTTTGATATTTTTGATTCCATACCATGTAAATTCAAAAGGACAGTCCCCGATTATATACACATTCTTACGTAGCAAATCCTTGTTGCATATTTTATATAATATTCATTTATACTAAACAAAACCCAGCTACTATGTAAAAAAGGCCTTCTGCTATTTCTCAACTGTTGAAGACACATTACAAACTCCTCGAGGACAGGATGACATATGTCTATCCCTCTCATCTCCCTCTCTGGCTCTATCTTTGTCTCTCTCTCTCTCTCTTTAAAGCCCAACAGCATAAGTAGCATTTGATTTAATCAGGTTTCGTTCTGGCCATGATTGCACTATGCATTAAAACAACAACAACAAAATGAGAAATACAGAGTTCCAGGATTGTGGCTATCTTTTTAAATAAGAGTGTAAACAATTAAGAGGTATTTTGTCCAAATCTGGGAAATTTTATAACCAGGCACATTTACAACATTTGCCACGTTGACTAAAGCATTCCAAGTAAAGAAAGTTCCATTACAACAAATTTCCACTTAAGTGGTCTACCTGGTGATGATGATCACAGTCAGTTTGGTAAAATAACAAGATAAAGCCATTTTATAATGTGGTTCTCAAAGCTGGCTCATTAAATAGATAGGAAAAGTTCTATGGTCTCTTAGAAAATGTGCAATTAAGATATTAAAATGATAGTTAATCTTCCCGAATAACCAGAGAATAATATATTCACCAGAAAATATTACTTTGTGATGTTAAAAAAGCAACTGGCAAATGATTTTATTCAGATTTCTTATAGAACAGAACTTGGCCTCCAAAACCCAAAGTCTAAAGTAAAGCATCCAAAAAATCTGAAGGAAATAAGGAAACTCTTTGCTTTTCACGTGGTCTATAATTTTCTACAGATGTTTCATCCGTAAAGTTGGCAAGTACTTAAAATATTATGATTTTTAAAATAACAAGGGTATCATTCTCTAACGAATTCTGTTTAAAAAATGGTTAGCCACACAGGCATATTAATGTTATTGAAGTGAACTCTTATGAACATTCTTCCAACACATAAGCCAGAGGCAAATTTACACAGCCTAGCAGATCAGCCCCACCAGTGTTGAAAGAGAGTGCTGGCTTAACAGTGCTTGAAAGAGGAGTGATTTACAGAACTGATCGATCAGAGACCACTTTAAGAGGTCTTGTCTACTAACTCAAATGCTCATTTGGCAAAAGAAACAGAAATATGTATTTACAAAACAAGTCTGGAAGTTTCTTTGTAGGTCAAGAAAAATAAAGAGAAAGACTTAAATTTCATTTTTTGGAGCATTGTGGCTTGAGTACATACAATGTTGCTTATATTTTACAACCTAATAATTGGCATATACTCCCTTATATTTAAAACTCTTTCACATCTCTGCTTCTTATTTTAGGATATTCTTTTTTCTTTTTTTTTTTTTAAAGATTTTATTTATTCAGTTTTTTCCCCCCAAAGCCCCAGTAGATAGTTGTATGTCATAGGTTCACATCCTTCTAGTTGCTGTACGTGGGACTCGGCCTCACGTTGGACGGAGAAGTGGTGCCTCGGGGCGCTCCCGGGATCCGAACCCAGGCCGCCAGCATCAGAGCGCGCGCACTTAACCGCTAAGCCACGGAGCCGGCCCTAGGATATTCTTTAGAATGGCTTATAAATCATTTCATTTAAGGTTAATGTTAAAAACTGTTTCTTGAAAAATCTACAGTCGATGAAACATCAACACTCTCACAAAAACTGACAATTTTTAAAGATGATCTTTGTATATTTGTTTAAAAGCCAGCTGTCTGATTAGAAAGTCCTGTGTCAATCCAGTTAACTTGTAGTCCTAAGAAGTAGGAAGATTCAATAACTATTTCAAAACAAACGCTCCCTCCTGGAAGGGAGGAACAGCACACTCTCTAAAACATTACTTTTTCTATGTTGATGCTTTAGAAGTTGCAAGGTAGGAGTAAACGGGACTGTTTCCAGAGAAAACAGCAGTCACCTTGAATTATCTATATTATAAGCCCTACCATCCAATATTTCCTATTAGCAGAATAACACGCAGAATAAAACAGACTAATTTTCCATTATTATTTCTGTATTCTTATTTTCACAGGAAATGCAAAACTCTAAACTAGTGTCAAGGTGAGTATGAGATAAAAATATTATAACTTGTTTATGTACATTTTTATCAAATCCTCATTTAATTTCTATTTTGGATATGTTTGATAATGTACATTACAGGTTAGTACATAGATAAATATGCATTATTGAGCAAGTCAAGTAGACTGAAACTCAATTTTCATGATGCAACTGTCATTTCCATCTAAAATAAAATAGCAGAGTAAAAAGTGACTTTTAGAGACCACCTATTTAATTAAAAGAGTCATGTAAAAGTCAGTAAGTAAACATTTTTTAAAATTTTGATTCAATCATCTTGCACTAATTAGGCACTAAATTACTGATCTTTAGTGGAGCAATCTCAAGATCCTTAATCACTGAGACCTTAAGTTTAAGCACATACTTCAAGAATTATAATTAGGCAGCCATAAATAATTTGTAAGAAGGTATTTCAGTGGCGTTTTCCTTCCATGTAAATGTGTAACACTACCACTAACCACCAACCAAATAGTTATCTTTCTAAACAAGGAAGGAACATCCTAATCATACTATCCTAAAATATATATTAAAGTATGAGGCCAGCCCGGTGGCATAGTGGTTAAGTTCACGGGCTCCACATGAGCAGCCCAGGGTTCACGGGTTAGGATCCTGAGCGCAGACCTACGCACCGCTTATCAAGCCATGCTGTGGCAGGTGTCCCACATATAAAGTAGAGGAAGATGGGCATGGATGTTAGCCCAGGGCCAATCTTCTTCAGCAAAAAGAGGAGGACTGGCAACAGATGTTAGCTCAGGGCTCATTTTCCTCACCAAAAAAAAGAGTATTTTCAGATATCTTAAAACTACATAACTGATGCAGCTATTATTTATTTATTCATAATATCAAACACTGTGTTAAGTGCTCATCCATCTCCCAAGTTCACAAACTTTGTCCAACATTTCTAAATATAGAATTATGATTATTTTCATCATTTGTGTCAATCAAATTAGTGTGGAGTTTCCAAAGGGTATTTTATAAAAATAAAAATCAGAGCTGGAAAATGGTTTTCAACTTGCTCATACTTACCCTTAGTAAGGGTCCCCAGCTTTCCACTTTATTCTTTGTGAAGATGCTTAAGACTCTCTTATGTCATAGCATCTACCCAAGAAATTTCAATGTCTCCTCTGCACAGCTGCCAAGGTCCTATACAATTAAGCTTCACCATACATATTCATACCCTACATATGCACCCTACCATTCCTATCCATTTATATTGGCTGTGCAACCTTAGAAATTACATAATCCCTTGAGTCCTTAGTTTCTACCTTTGTAAAAGAGGATGATAACACTTTATTACCTAGCTCATAGGATTTTTGTGAGCATTAAGTGAGATCGTCATATGCACTCTAAATTTTTATTTTTGCAATATTATTATTGCTAACATGCAATGGCTTTTTTCATGCTGTCTACCCCATCACACTCTCTCACAAGACTGTTCTTATTTTCAGTGTATTCACATTGCAGTGATCCTTTTTGCTCAGTTCAACTCTCCCTCTTCCATGAAGTTTTTTTTTTTTTTTTTTTTTTTAAAGATTTTATTTATTTATTTTTTCCCCCCAAAGCCCCAGTAGATAGTTGTATGTCATAGCTGCACATCCTTCTAGTTGCTGTATGTGGGACGCGGCCTCAGCATGGCCGGAGAAGCAGCGCGTCGGTGCGAGCCCGGGATCCGAACCCGGGTCACCAGCAGTGGAGCACGCTCACTTAACCACCAAGCCACGGGGCTGGCCCCATGAAGTCTTATTCTACAAATCCCACCCACTCTGAACACTTAGATCTTTATCATCACAAAAACCCATATTATAACTAGAGACCAGTGAGTTGTCAAATTCCTTTATTAGTGATTGCATTAGCTTACAACTTCACTATAAAATTGGTGTTCCTCAAACAGTGCCCC
The DNA here is from genome assembly GCF_057802395.1 of Ceratotherium simum simum. Lineage (NCBI taxonomy): Eukaryota > Metazoa > Chordata > Mammalia > Perissodactyla > Rhinocerotidae > Ceratotherium > Ceratotherium simum. The sequence goes on along the minus strand of NC_141903.1, from coordinate 17,485,165 downwards.
TCAGAGAGTACCTGCATCAATCATGTAGAGTTTTCAAACATGGAGATTCCTGAATCCCATCCCAGACCTACTGAATCAGACTCTGGATACGAGCTCTAAGAATACTAATATTAACACTAGACTCAGATGATTCTATTGCACAGCAAAGTCTGAGAATCACTGTCAAAACTTGGTTCTCAACCTTTTATTTTGGTTCCTCGACCTGGGGGATACACCACTCTCCTCTCCCACCATCTGAAACACTCTTTTCTCCACCAACCCTCACCTCGGTCTTCAGGTAATAAGAATGAGCCTTCTCAACTCTAGAGAGAGCCTTGGCACCCCTGTGTAAGAACCATTTCACATCCTTCCACAATCCAGCCTAACTGGCGTAGTGCTGGTTAAGTTAGCACTTGATAAATAAATACTTCCTGGTCACCCGATATACTGCAGTCCTTCAACCACCTCTTCAGCAAGTCCGTTCAATCCATATTTGTTGAGCATCTACTAACCGTCAGCCATTGTGCTAGGCACCGAGGATAGACACAGACACTGTCCGTGCATTTGCACACCACGAAATCTCTGATCTTCCTTTATAGCTTACTTATCTATCACTTTTCTAAGATGCGTGTAGATTCACCTTAAAAGCTTCATTAATGTAATTGTTGCTATTGTGTTAGGACTGAAGTTATTTTATCCTCAATTGCCCAGACAATTACTTCTAAGTTAAGACCTCTTGGCAGGTAAGAGGGCAGTAGGTGCCAAATTATAGAACAAGGAAAATAAGACTTGGCAATAAAATGCCAATAGAATGTTAACAAAATGAGCACCAGGAAGAGCCAGTGACCTAAGACATCCCCATGTTTTTCCATCTAAACAGGGACAGAATAATACAAACCTACTTCTCTCCTTGTTTAATAAAATACATATTTTGCAAATAAAATCCACAACTAGAAGCAACTTACAAATCTTGTGCTTGTATCTTTTAAAAACTCATAATCATCTTCTTATTCCTCTTTTAACCATCTGTTTTCAAGTATTTTTATGTCACCCAAAATGTAAACTGATTTTGGAAAAACTGAGTAATATCAGGATAGAAACAGAGTGAAGAGTAACTGTGTAAACATGAGGCAAGTTGATATATAAAACTTTAAAAAATTTTTCCACTTATATGCTACTTAAATCCAGTTCTCTGTTTTGTATATGATTTTTATATTATTGTTAATAGTGCATAAGTAAAAGTAAATAATATGTTTATTTTCAAATAATCTACAGCTAGCATTGTGACTAATAATCTATAAAATGTATTTTAAAATCCTTTTTTCAAAAAAACACAGAATGAATAAAAAAGAAAACGTCAATATACCCATACGTTTGTAAGATCACAGGAAAGGGATGGAAAAATACACACCAGTTTAGAAGTGTGTATTTTTTTAATGAAAGCATAAAACCATAAAAATATTCATGGTCTCTCAAGTAAAAATGTAGACTATAAAATTCTCTCTGCAAAATAACCAAGTGCAATGTGTAAAATATGAATAATCAAATAGACAAGAACTAGAAGGTAATATAGGCAAATTAAAACACAGTCTTAATGAAGTGATGGGGATGTGGATAATTTTTGCCTTTGATGTTTGTTGGTATTTTAAAATTGGTTTTGTCACAATGTACCACAAACATAAACGAAAATGGCAATTAAGCACGAAATCCATTACTCAATCAGAAAATCTCCTTTTCTCTAGTTGCTTGGAGACAAAAGCACAACACCATTCGTTACACCAGTGGTTCTCACCTGGGGACAATTTCACCCTCGAGGACACATTTGGCAATTTCCAGAGACATTTTTGGTTTTCAGAACTGCATGGGTACCTCTGGCAGCCAGTAGGTAGAGGCCAGGGATGCTCTTAAACATCTTAAAATACACATGACAGCCTCCTCACAACACAGAACTATCTGTCCCAAGATGCCAATAGTGCTGAGGTTAGGAAACCTTGCTACAGAGTGCTTACAAAACATTGTCAGTGCCCTCTCCTAAGATTAAACCCCTACCCCTAAAGTAAAGAAAAGCAGTTACTCTGATTTACATTCTTATAGGAATTCCATGACCATTTTTTCGGGGGTGGTGGAGGGCACTGAAGCACACGTGACGCACTTCTAAAATACGAAACTTGAGATACTTCCCTCGGCCGCCTTCTCTTGCAGAGTAAGCCCATAGTCAGATCTTTGTTTCATACCACAGTCAAGCAAGTGCACTGTTCAGGGTACCCACAAAGCAATAGCAAAGGATTTGCCCTAAGAGTCAATCAAGAGAAATACATCTATAAACTGTCAATATCAAGTGGCATAGGTGTTTTAAAATAGATGAATAAGTCTTCTAGAGACATAATCTTTATAATAAGTCTCATTTATATTATGTAGGATGGAGGAAGGAAAGATAGGGAAAGGGAAGAAATAAACTCAACCACCTTTAAGAGAATTATTTGCAGGAGCAATTTATCAGAAATCACAAAAATGTGTTCTTGATGGAAAGAAGTTCAGTGGAAACTGAGGTCTTGGTAATAAAAGAAAAAAAGCGAAAGGGGGTGGTCTTTTCGCACAGTGCCTGCGCACAGCCTAAAACCACTGAGACAGTCTGCAGTTCTTGAACATATACCAGACAAGATTTCCTGACAATGATTGGCCTTAATGGTTCTCTGACAGATTCTGCTGGAGCAATAGGAAAATTATTAGACAAGCTAAACAGCACCCATTCACAATGAAATAAATTATGACACAAGCAATAACCTCGACTCTTCAAGATCTTATCTAAATCTTCCTTCATTGCTTGGTTTAAATTGTGCTCAATAAATGTAATATAAATAAATGTAATATATGTACAATAAATGTAATATAAATTTCTCAAGGATAGGGACCACATCTTATATTTAATATGCACTGAATAAAGTATCTACTTGAAAAAATCATTTTAATGAAATTAAGATTTTTTTTCACTGTGGAGAGGGTGAGGAGTAACAGTAACATCTTATGAAGGATTAGTTTATCTGATCCACCCACTGTTTCCAAAAAAACAAGAATAAAAACAAACAACAACTACACCAAAACAGGGTCCTCAAGGAATGGAAATGAATTTTTTAAATGAGCCCTTCTACATTTAAAATGCAGTATAACTGATAGCTAAGATTGAAGGATGTGAACTTAGTCATTGCTAGCTATGTGACCTTGATCAAGTCACTTAACCTCCCTGGCCTCAGGTTCCACTTTTCTAAATAGGTTGATAGTGGTCATCTCACTGTTTTTATAGGAGGATTGGATGAGATGCACATCAACACAACACCCACACAAGTTAAGGACTCAATAAGCAGTAGCTATAATTATTTCATAATATTAGTGTTATGATGAAGGTGGAAAATGTTGAGCACTATACAAGAGGAGGAGGACAGAGAAAACAGAAGGAAAAGAAGGAAAGAACATAACAGCTTGCTAAAATCGAGAAGGAGAGCTTCTAAGGATAATTTGTTTAGAATTAAGCCTGCCTGTGGTCACACCCCCTTCACCATGCTTCATGCTTCCTGGATATCCTTTTATGTGTCCTGAGTAACCTCACTTACCCATTCTCCACAGCAGCCAATTTAACCTCCTCTAATCTCAACAGAAAGTGTCTCCCACATCACAGAGAATGTAAAGGCCTTTAATCAAGCAGGTCTGTAGTTTCCTGTTCTGCCACCCTACCTCCCACTACGTATCTGCAACCTAACTCCCTTCTAAAGGATACTTCTCCAAATTATATATGGCTCCTTTTAGCAATTGCCCTCTCCCCACTTCACTTCAGATCCAAATTTTTCAAAAGTATAGTCTTCAACCATTAAAACTCCTCTTGCTACATTTTACCAATGAGCTACTGTTACTCTACTGGGAGACAAGTCTCAGACTTATTGCAATTGACCATGGTGGCAGCTGACCCTTTCCTTCTTTTTTAAACTCTCTTGTGCCTCAGCTTTGAGAACGTTATTATCTGCAGGTTCTCCTACTATCTCTCTGCTGCTTAGCTACTTATTCATCTTTGTGGACTCCTTTCCAGTGTTCCACCACTTAAATTATGTGCTCACCAGATTGCCATTTTTAGCTGTCTTCTCACTTTCCCTTTTTAATCTTATCCATTCATACAGTTATAAGTACCACTGATATGCTGACGATGTCTAAGTTCATCTCTCCAGTCATGACTTCTTACTCAGCTCTAGACCTATATTTTCTACTCGCCTACTGCTTATCTCCATTTGGAGATTCCATGTGTATAGAAAAGTCAACATGTCCCAAATGGAACTCATTGTCTGCCCACATGCCTCATCCCACCCCCTGACCTTAACAGCAACAAAGGACAATAAATGACACCATCAGAAACTTAGGATTCTCCAAGTACTGTCACTTCTACCTTGTAAATGTCCTGATTTTATATCTTCTCCTTTACATTCCCGTCTTAATTCATCAGTCCTCCCTGGATTTTTGCAGTGGGTTTTCATCTCATCTCCCAACCTTAGGTCTCACTCCACCCTCCACATTTCAGAAGCATCTTCCTGAAGTGTGAATCTATTCATGTGATTCTCCTATTGACATCCCTTCATGGGTCCCTGCAGCCTTCAGAACAAAATTTAAACTCTTCAGCAAGCCACAAAAATGCTCTTCCTAACTGACCACCACCTACGACCTCAATACCAACTCTTATCACCACCTCGCTCCCAATCCTATTCCCACTCCCAGCTATTTTAAGCTATTTGCAAATCTCTAACCCCACTTATTTTTCCTGTGCCTTATTCTCCTATATGCCATTCTTTCTGCTTGGAACACCTATCCACATACCTCTGACTACTATCTTCACCTATTAATTTCCATGTAATACCTCAGTATTCCATACTCCCAATGCGCCCTGTGTATTTCCTCTTCCAAAGCACTTAGGATCCTACATTGTGATTCTTTCTGCACTGGCTGATTTAAACAGTGAATGCCTAGAATTTGAGGCCTATGATTCTATGCTCTACTTCTCCACATATATGGTACAGTATCTAGCGAGTAATAACAGATTACTGCTATGAAAACAAACAGTTCACTCAAAATTTGTGGCATTCGCCAGGAGTCAAACACCTAACTACCATCATATATATAGACAAAAACCACATGGGGAAAGATATCATAACCTTGTCTATATGATTTTATAAACATGAATTAGGAAGACAGAATAAATATGTAACACATAAGGCAATTTGAAATACCAAATAACAAACAAGTGGTGAAATCAACAAGTGACAAAGGAAGCCATGGGAGATACAGACCACTGGGTACTCAACTGGCTGCTCAGAAAAAGTTTTAGGGAAAAGATAAGACTTATGCTAAGCATAAGTACAGCAGGAGTCTGCAGTATAATGAAGAACAGTGAGTACCTAGATACTAAATTACATGAGGTCAGGGGACAAGTCGGTCTTGTTCAGTGCTCTGTCCCCAAGGCCTAACACATGGCCAAATCATAGTAGCCGCTAAATACACATTTGTGTTGAATTGAATTTTCAAGTGTGCAGCTGGTGATGCAAGAAAACATCTGTTAAAAAAAAAAAGGCAGCACTTTTCTCCATTCGCCATTCCATAAAAAGGTAATTTGTGTTATGTGTTTACTAGAACTCTTTCCTCAAAAGTGAAATATTGCTTCACTCTTTGGTTGGCAAATGTGTTGTTTTAAGAGGGAGGAGAATCTGCTTTAAATGAAGAGAAAGCTATTTCGGTTCATAATCCTCACAGCCAATTTTGGATCTTAAAATGTACTTTTCATCAAAGAATCTTAACAAAAAGATTCTTGCCAATTTAACCAAGACATCTAAAAATATGTCATTCTAAAGCCAAGCTTTCTGCTCAGGAGCATTCTAATTGAGATCACGTTCTTCCAAAGATCTTCCATTGGGTCAACAGTCACCTGAACCACATAGCCCAGATACCATCATCACCTTCCTAAGAACTCACAACAGCACGCTATTTAGGAGTTCTGCATTTTCCTTACGAGTATACTGGATTTCCAAGTTTTCCTGGAATTTCTTTGTACCCAATGGAGCTATTACAACAAACCAAACAAGACACACATGTAACTTTGAGTTGGAAATCAACTTAACATGTCCTCTTGCATTTCAAACATAAGGAAACTGAGACCTAGTGATGTAAATTACTGATCCAAGTACACATAGGGCAGCAGCTGGAGTGGACAGTGGGTCTCTTGAGTGCTAGCCTGATACTCAGTCTTCTACACTAAGATATATTCATAAAACATCAATACTTTCACATATATCATTTTATTAATTCTGGTAGTCACCTAACATCAGTAAAATGGGACTATTCTCCTCCTTTAACCAGTGAGGAAATTGAGCCCAGTTTGGCTGTGAATTCCCTCAGGATGACCAAGCAGCAGAAGCAGAAGTAGCATTCAAGACTCCTGACTCAGTTCAGAGTCTTTCTCTCATTGTCATTTACCAGGAACACCACATTGACATAGGCCTTCTTCCTTTCAGTACTAAGGAGTCAGTGACAGTTTAAATGGTCTGATGCCTATCATTCTTCAAAAGATTTGCTACAATAAAAAGAAAGTTACAACTACCAGAAGTTGCACGTCACAAAGGATAATGAAACAGAAACACATGTATTAATCAATTTTGAGATTTCACTTAAATAATCAACCATTCTTTCAGAACTGAATCTGATCAAAAAATTCTAACTCTTTTAGACCTGTATAAGGAGCAGTATGCCACAAACATTTTCTTATTTTATTTAGACACCAATGATGGAATTTCTCATCTGTTGCTTCAAATCAAATAACCATATTTAAAACAAAATAACAATATACATCACAAAATTTTTTTGAAAGATTAAAGTCACTGTGATTGCTAGCTGAAATAAGTGTTAATTTTTCAACAAGTAAAAATGTGTCTGGACAAGTCCACATGTGTTAGCAGTAGGCTAAGAAAGGAAACTCGCATGGAATTTTTAGGTTCTAATCATTAATGCTGCAATACTGTCCTATTTACAACCTGACATTTGTTTTTGCACTTTCAACATCCCATGACTTTTCAGCAACGGTAAATAGCCTTAAGAGATGACACCTCGCCTTAGCTGGGTCTGTATTTTGACTAGCCGGTCTTGGCACTGTGTCCAGCTCAGCCACCTCTCCAAAATGCTGCATGCAGGTAAAAAATGAACAAAACTTAAGGAGGCGAAAAAAAAAAAAAAACTCTACTACTCGAAACAATTTTAGGATATAGTACATCCAAGTTCTTAACTAACCTATTGCAGCAACTTATCATCGCATCATCTCTTTGGATTCTAAATATTTCTTAATTTTTCCTCAAAGAAAAAAGTTTGTCATCCTCTACAGAGGGAAATGGTAAAATAAAACTTGGAAGGAAAAAAGAGCATAAATAAATCAAAATGCAAAAGAGGGGAGTTTAATTCAACCCCATGTAGGACACACAGAACCACACTTGACTTCTCTATTCCTTTGTTTTTAGCAACGCAATTTAGATTCAAGTACTTGGGACATAGGAGGTACCCACATTAGGACATTTTTTATTTTTATGGTAAAACTCAAAATATAAACTGATGAAAGACCTCTAAAATCCCATAAAAGTGAATATTTGCATATCTGAGAAATTCAATATTTTCCCAAAAAATAAATATTCTCTACCCACACATGGAACTTTCATAATGTATGGGAAATCTGTGGTTCTAAATCATTCAGTATTGTCTTTTGTCTGTTTATATCCTATATGATAAAAAATTTCCCAATAATTAGAATATAAGAAAATACATGTCATTAAAAGATACTGAAAGAGTTCAATATTCCCTGGAGTAGTCATAAGATGTTTCATAATCTTGCTATATCTCAGGATTATCACCTACCTTTGGACAGTGTATAGGGACTAGGCTGCTTATTTGAGCTTCCTTTTTACCTAAATTTGTGTCCTGATGGCTGGCTTAGAAGAGTTTTGCATAAAACCTTATACACTACACCCTCTTCTTTAATAGGGGGTTACATTTCTAGGCAGAACCATGCCATAACACAATCTTGAAATGTGCTGTGTGCTATCTGGATTGAAAGTAACACTGGCATCTTACATTCAGATGTGCCTTTCTAGAGGGCCTTTTCCAAAGGGAAAAACTTCAAAAACACAGGGTTAGAAAAGTCACTGGAGAAATGGCCCAAGTAAGTGGGGGTATCTGAGACACTTGTCGTTGTCTTGTGTCTGTAGTGCCCCAGCATGGGCAGCAGGGGGCGCTCCTGCATGAAGCAAACCCCCCACAAGTGTTTCCCCAGTCGGAAAACAGAGGCTTTTTCTCTTAGCACTTGCCCCCAGTCCAAAGAGGTAGCCACTAAGGAGTGCTGCTGCCCATAAGCTGTACACGCTTGGGACACATGGCGAATAACGTTGCAGAAGTGACTGGAGACACACGGGTCTGAGTCTGCCTTTTGAAAACAGGGTGGCTAATTTTTATTTTATTTATTTTAGTGGGCAGGAGGGGTTAAAAGAGGCTGCGAACAATTGGCGGGATGGGGGATGGGGGATGGGGGTTCTTGCCATCAGCTGTAAAGAGGCCATCTCGGAAAGCAACAAGTGGACGTCAGTATCCCAGGGACATTTATTCAGTCTCTTGGCTACAGTTTAGTTTGCAGGTTATATTCTCTGTGAAACGTCAAATCAAAACCACCCCTTTTCCTCTGACCCCACCCCAAACCCAGAAAATCACTTCATGAACCCAGTTTCCCATTGAACCTTAGGAAATGTGGCTTCTGCAAGGGGTCTCATGCTTGTGGCTGCGTTTTGCATGTGAATATGTGACGCGTTTTACTAGATCTATGCCAAGTCCCAAGTATCAGAACCAGGTTGGAAAAATCTTTGCAGACCAGATAAGAGCCAGCTCTGAAACCTCAAAACACAGTGGGTTCCAAAGCAAAATCCCCTGCCCTCATCTCCACTTCATACACTACTCACACACACTCCACCTCCACCGCCTGGCTCCTTCCTCCTCCCTGTGCCCCAGTGAAGGTCTGTGGAGACACAACCACAAACCTCAATACTCACCATATTGACTTCAGAAACCATATCAATGCTGGCGATGTCAATGTTCATTCCCACGGCCACTGGGGGACCTGCAAACCAAGATGGTCAGCCACGTGATTTCTCAGAACTTCATTCATTCTTAGCAAGAGTTGTCCCTGGTAATGGGACACTGCCCCAAATCCCTCCCCACTGCTCATCCTCAAATTCTCCAATTCCCTGCTCCTTTTTATAAAGGTGGCAGGCCCTCCTCTGGGAAATGCTCTATTGAATATGCACACACGTGTCCGGATGAGTGAGGGATTCCAGCTCTGTCTACATATGTAGATGTCTCAGCAGGAGAATACATACAACTCACAAAAGCACAGGAATCCTTCTACCCCAAGGGAATTTTGTATACTGCACTGAAACCCCCTCCTCCTCATTCTTTCCCACCACCCCCTTCTGTGTGCAGATTTTAACTCTTTGAGCTTTCTTAGAGTCTGAGGCAAAATTAAATGGGTGTATCAGCATATCTAAGGCTGCATCGAGAGAAGTCCCTGGCTCTTCTCCCCCCCTAACCTCCCTATCCTGCAAGCCCCCCAGGCTCCCTCCCTTCACTTGCCCGTGCAGGGAGGCTTCCACTACTGGATAATATTCTGATATCACCCACTTTAAACCATGGCCAGAACTCTTCCAAAGTAGGTGGGCACAAAGGGTTAATGCCACTTCTCAAACAATTGCCTACACAGCTTGTCCTCAAAAATGTTCATGATGGCCTTCAGTAAGCCAGGTTCTCTGGACACACCATTAACTAAACTTAAGAGGTTTGTATCTCAAGGAATCAAAGATAGTGAAGCAAAGGATTTAAACAGCGAAGCTGAAGGACAGCGGTCACCAATACACGCTAAGAGGGTCTCACTGAAAAATGATCAAGTGCTGGATAGTAACAAAGCAGCTTAAGTTTGGATCAGTTTCTCAGTCGGGTAACACAGAGACACACTCAGTACACCACATGCACCCACAATGAGGAAGAGGGAAGACAGCGCGCACAAGGCTCAAAAGACAGCTTGGGCTATAGCTGGACTGTTTCTTATTTCCAAGGCAACTCCATTACCTCCAAAATCTGGTCTCAAACGAATGTCATAGCCTTTCAGGAGTCTATCCACCGTCTCTTTAACCAGCGACATATTACTAGGGTCATTGACACTAAAGAAAAAAAAGACAATAAACAGGCATCAGTAAGGCAGCAGGCACAGCGTCTTCAGGCTCTATCTGATCCTCACTACAGATCCCTGCTCACAGAGGTATGCAGACAGAGCCCGTCAAAGTGAGAAACGGAAAAGAGAAACGCTGGGCACACTTACCTCTGCGCACAGACAGCGGCGATTATTAAGGGGAACGACCAAATCCCAAAGTAGCCCTTTTTCCGAACTCTCCACATCCCTTTAGTTTTTGATGGGATTGAGGGTTTCACTGAAGAGAGGAGATCCAACTTAGTCTGCCCAGTGCAGTAATTCTAATGTGAGGCGCATGCGCACGGCGTACCAAAACATCAAAGGGGCAGCGGCGGCTGCTTGGGACCGAGCAGATTTTCTTGTTCAGGGAAAAAAAAAAAAAAAATTAAAGGGGAAAAAGGAAGGACATATATATGTATAACATATACATATCTGAATAATATAGAAAAGTCACCCTACAGGAGCACCCAGGGTAAAATTTTTGTTGTCCTTTCGTTAAGACAAAAACAACTAGAGCGTCTGGTAAGTTTTGGCAGTTGCAGGAGGCAGTTTTGCACCTCGCAGGTTGTAGGTTGTGTGTGTGTGTGTGTGTGTGTGTGTGTGTGCTCTTAAATATGCAAAACCAGATTAGGAATTTAGGGGACAGCAAGTGTGGAGTGCGAGTGGAAGATGGGTGTCTGGGAGCCCACTTCTGGTCTCAGCAAGCAGACGGGGGAGAGTAGTTTGAACTTTATTTCCTTGGCAAATAGCATCCCCTGTCTGGGGCGAGATAGGTGCTGGAGGTGGGGGTTGAGCGGTGGAGGAGGGGAGCGGATGGTGGGAGTAGGAGTCCAAGGGGGAGGGAGGGAAGAAACCAATGGGAGGAGTGCTGAGCAATCCGTTGGATTTGGGGCGGGGTGGGGGGGGTGGAGAATAAGAAAGACACCCAAAAATAAAAAAGGAAGAAAGAAAAAGAAAAGAATAAAATAATGCCTGGTCTTTTCTAGGAGTCGAGGAGCAAGCTTTTCTTCACTACTCACGAGCGATTTCTTTCTTCTCCTCACCATTTGCCCCCTACTCCCAGAGAAGAAAACCTCGGGGTCCCGGTTTCTCGCGGTGTGACGTGCCCGACCCGCTAGTCCGGATTATTTATAGCAGGGGCGGGGGGCGGGGGGCGGGCGAGGGAGCAGAAAGGCAATGCTGTCTCCGGGTTTCGGTCTGATTCTGCATTGGGAAATTATTAGTAGGGAGGGTGGGGTTTGGACGAGGGAGTGATGGGACATGGGGGCGTAGGGAATGCGGGGGCGAGAAAGCTTGGGCGGCGACAAGGTACAGGAAGGGCAGGTGGCCGGTGGGACGCGCCTGGCGGGCCCCCCACGCCCCCTCAGAGCACGCGCACACGAGCGCACACGTGCAGGCTCACTCCCCCCGCCCCCCCCCCGGCCCGCCTTACCTCGCCGGCCTGCGCTCTCCTGCCACTCGGGCCGCGCGGAGCGGGCACCCCCGGGCCCTCTGCCCTAGCCGGGGAGGGCGGGTGGTGGGTAGGGACACCTGGCTATTCAGGGGCTGTGATTCGGGATGCGAAAAGCCAAAGCGGTCCCGAAAAGGCAGACAAAATGAGGAAGGGAGCCAGCGGCCGCCCGGGGACACCGCGTTCTCTCTCTCTTCGCGCCACCTCGTCCCCTCTCTCTTCGCGCCACCTCGTCCCCTCTATGTTTCCCGCGGCCGGGAAGGACTCGCACACCCCGAGGCTGCCTCCTTCCCTCCCGCCCGAGGCTCGGCCGGGCTTGCCACGGCCGCGGGGACAGGAGGAGGTAGCGAGCTCTTTGGGGGGTTGGAGAGGGAGGGAGATACTCAATTCACGGAAGAAATCTTCCCTCAGCTCGAGGGGAAGAGACGTGCCGCGGGCGCAGGGAGGTGCTGAGGGGCTGGGGGCTCGCGGCCGTCTGAAGCAGCCCGAGACCGGGGCGGATGACTCGGGGTACTCCCCAGCTTATCTTGAAACCCGGAGGAGGGAGGTAGGGTGGGTGCCCCGCTCCCCTTCCCCCATTCCTCTGTGAATAACTGGAGAAGTCAGAGCTCAAACCGACATTCTGGACCCGAGAGCTTAACTTCTAATTCCTCCTCCTCCTAATCATTGTTAGCATTAACTGAGCGCCTACTACGTGCCAGGAGTCCTGCACTAATTAATTCTCACAGCAATCCTAGGTTTAGCTATGACCTCAGTTTTCCCGTATGATGGATTTAGAAACTGGCGCACTGAAGCTGAGGAGCTTGCTCAAGGTCACCCAGGTGGCTAGAGGTGGAAGCAGGATTGGACTCCAAAGCCAGCATCTCTAACCACTAGACTAGACAGCCTGGACTCCCACATCCCCGACCTTGCCGGCTGCAGGCTCCTGGCGGCGGCGGAGCTCCCTGCGCCCGCGGGCCCAGGCTGCTGCGGAAGGAGCGGGCGCGCGCACAGTGTCGGGCTCGCCCGGGCGCGGGTCTGAGGAGAGGAGGGGCGCGCGCCGCCACGGCAGGCGGCAGTGGGGTCGCGGTCCGAGCTGCACTCTTGAGCCGTTTGCTTCTGACAACTTCCCTCGTCCCCCGACTAGGTCCGAGCGTCTGTCTGGGGCAGTTTGGGGAAATGACTCCAAGGGAAGTGAGGAGGTGGGAGGGCCGCGAAGCAGGAATCCAACAGCTCCCCTGGGAGGGAAGCGAGCAGGAAGGGAGAGCTGCGTGCCTTCACCGAGTAGGTTTCTGGATTAGACAGGGGAAACAGCCCCGTCAACAGTGCTCGTCTACGGCGGGGCGTCTACAGGCTCCCAGGCTCATAGGAGTCTGTCCAAAGATAAACACACACACACACACACACACACACGAAGAGAGAGAGACAGAATGGCACACACACACACACACACACACACGAAGAGAGAGAGACAGAATGGAAATCTCTAACTCTCCCATCCATAATTACTTGGGTTGAGAGTTACAGGAATCTAAATATAGACCTATGGCCTAGGAAAATTGCTGATTTTCCTCTCGTTCTCTTTACTGTCACGCACAATGGGAATCTTTTACACAAGCTAACTATATTGAAGGGGAAATAATTTTAGATCATTGACATTATACCAGAGGATTCCCAAAGAAGTTTGAACTTCAGCTAACCAATTTGGTGAAGCCCTAGAAAGCTTCCCTTCTTCCTCTTGAAAACACCTCAAAACAGGGCTTTTCTTCTGACCATTAGCTATTCACTTTCTGGGCTGCCAGCCCCTCCTGGTTAGGCTCACTTCAATTTGGGTTGAAAGAACAAAATTGAATAAGCAGAACAAAAGCACAAATACTGTCATCCACCAATAATAATAGTAATGGTCCAGTGAATGATTAAACAAGTATTTATTGAAGTCCTACTATATAGAGAAAATTACAGGAGAGGAGGGCAAAGAGCTAAAATAAAAGTACCTTGCATCTCAGCAAGTAAAACAATAGCACAGCACAAACTGCGAGTTTCAAAGGAACTGGAGGGAGAGCTTTGGGTTCAAATCCCAATTCAAACACTTAGTATTTTTGTGACTTGAGCAAGTCACTTAACCTCTCTAAGCCTCAGTTTCCTTTTCTGTAAAAATGAGAATAATAATAATAATACTTTCTCCTTTGATTGTTGTAGGCTGATGTAAATATATGTGTAGCATTTGCCATGTAATTAATAATTATTAGCGCTTTTTAATGAATAAGGCACAATGAATGAACAGGAAAGAAATCAAGGTTTAATAGCATTAATCTATAAAGACTGAGTGGACACAAATTTGGTGCAATTATCATAGATTGGCCTGAGAAAAGAGGAGCAGACATTTCAAGGGAATTAAGATAAGGTTAAGAAGGAAATGTATTAAAGACCCAAGTAGCAATCAAAAGGAGAAAAGACAAAAGAGTATTTCTTCTCCTTAAGTGGTAACATTTCAGGGATATATTTTACTAATAGCTTGTAACTAATATAATTAAAGAGATATTCCTACTAGTTACAAAATCTGAGATCAACTTACGCCTAAAGTGAGTCTGTATTGTACAGCAGAATCAACACTAAGACATCTCTCTGGAAGACTTTGCTGCCTAGGAATGTGAAAATTGGAAGAATAATGTGCAATAACAGTGCAAGGGAGAGCACTGTTGGAATCTGGAGATGTGTCAGTTACTGGAGAGCATCCTCCATGATCCCAGATGTACAGTGAGAAAACAAAATGTAAGTACTCTTAAGAATCATGGTTCAAACACATCTCTCAGTGTGAAGCATATAAATGGCAAGTAAAAACATTCACTAATCATCTGCTATTAGTCTTTACCATAATATTCATTCATTTATTCAGTAAATAAGTATTGGGCACCTACTCTATGTCAAACATTATTTTACGAGCAATGAGGATGATGTGTTGCAAAGGCCGACACGGTACTTATCCTCCTAGAGCTTACACTCCAGTGTGGGGAAGAGCCAGTAATAACAGTCGTAGCAGTTATTGTGAAGTGGGAAAGATTGATTATTGTGGAATCCATAATGGGTGCAAATAACTCAATTTGAGGCTTTAGGTAAAACTTGCCTGATAAAGTGATGTTTCAATTGAGATTTGAAAGATAGGTTAGCCTAATGAAGAGTTGGGGGAAGAATATTCCAAGGAAGAAGAAATAGTATGTGCAAATATCCTGGGCCAAGTGAGGATGGCATAAAGGAAGAACAGTAAGACTAGACAATGGGGATAAGAGAGGCTCCAGAGTTACGTGGTTGGATTGCTGGGCAGGAGCAATTTGGGACCATTGATTGGTTGAGGAATGACAAGATGAGTTTTAATCACACTGGAAGAAAGCAGTAATGGCTGTAGGGGATCTGTTACTGCAGGAATCCAGGTGAGATGTGGTGTTGGTCTGCATTAGGATAGTGACAGTGAAGATGGAAAGAAGTGGCTAGAGTTATATGGGAGAACTGGCTAAACTTTGCAACAGATAGGATATGGGGAATGGAGGAGAAGAAGGATTCAAGGATGACTCACACATTTCTGGTTTTAGTGGTAGAATGGAAGAAATTTGATGGGGATGATTCATTCGGTTTGGGTCATAATAAGTTTAAGGAACCTGCTATCCATTGAAGGTACACTGGACATGTTGATATATGCACCTGAAGCTCAGAACTGAGGGTGAGCAGGGGCCAATACACAATTTCCACGTTTCATCTTGACACTTTATGTCCCTTTTCTGCTTTATTTTTTCTCTTTAGAACATATTAATATCTAACATTTTATCTTAACCATTGTAATTCCATCTTCCTCCATGAAATGAAAGTTCAAAAACACATAGATTTTTGTCTGCTTTGCTAACTGCTGTATTGCAGTAGCTATTGTCCATAGTAGAAACCTAATGCGTATGTTTGCATGAACGAATGTATATTTGATGATCCTGAGGATGTAAATAACTTCAATCATGAGAGTATATGAGACATATCCAGGGAGGATGAACAGAATAAGAAGACTAGATGATCTAGAAGAGAATCTTCTGGTAAAGGACAATTACAGCCATCAGAAGAGTCAAATTAAGACTGGCCCAAAAGATGGGAGGAAAACAACTATGATGTGACCAAAGCTAAGGAAAGAGAATATTCTGATAAGGAAAGACTAGTCAACTGTATGAAATCCTTAAAAAGTTTTTATATTTTTGAATAGATATTACATGCTCATGGTATAAAACTCAAAGGGTAAGTCACTTTGTTCCACTGCCACCCTCATTCCCTCCTAGAAACTAACACAATTCAGTTGGGGGGGGGGTCATTCACGTGGTGTTCTATATCATAGCCTTTCGCCTGTTGAAGACCAAGTATGGCATAAACCCACAGGTGCCAGGTCATCTTCCCTGTCCTCCTGCTACTGAGGAAGCATCAGGGATGATTTTGGAGGAGGTTCCCTTGGAACGTGGGTTACCTGTTTTGCTGAATCATTCAAACATTTTGTATTTATTATTTTTTTAAATGAATAATGGCTCCCTTAGCTTTGAATATTGATTGGGGTCTTTTTAAATAGTGTGCAGAAATTTCAGTAATATTGAAGAGTAGGGAGGAAGTCAGAAATAATATGTAGAAAGAAAATATGTTTATTACTCTCAGTACATACAATAGCACAAACTTACCAATTACTAATAAAGTGTTGTCAGCTCTATGGCTTCCTGGACCTACTGCAATATACAAATAAGAACCATTTTTAAATAACTTCTCCATATATCTTATATAGGGATGCAGCTTTATTTATTTTTATATGTGAAAGGATATTCCTAGAGCAGTTTAATCTTATCAAATATTTTTTCCCTTTTACTAGTCAAAAATACACTTTATTTATTTGTCTGGCAAACTTGCTTTCACAGATACTGGAAAGTGAAATTTCTCCTAAATTATCATAAATTCTAAATCATGGGCTTACGGCTTAATGAGATTTTACTCTGCAGAATTAGAAACGTGAATTCTCTACCCGCTGAGTCCTGGCTGTTTCTCCTTCAGCAGGTAGAATATTAAATTGAGTTTCCATAAAACTCTTGACCACAGTAAGCCTGATGACATCAATAAATTTAAATTATTTAACTAAAAATATAACATGTAGTAATAATAATACAATAATAATGTCAGTGTGTCAGATGCTTTTCCAAATGCTTTATATATAGTGATGTATTTAATCCTCACAATATGTCTATGAAATGTTAATTATTATTATCCCCATTTTATATATGAGATAACAGAAGCAGAAATTAAGTAGCTATAAGGTTACACATTTTATAAGAAAATATTGAAGAACTCAGGCCCTTTCTGATAACTATGTGAATTTATAAATAAAACTCCTATAGATTTGTCTACTCTACAGTTCTCAGCTTGTCTCACCCACTGAGTTAATATAACACAAATAAAATCTTAGCCCAGACAAAGGATCTCTGCACCTAACAGAGATTTGATTTTAACAATCAAATGACCAATAGGAAATTTTAGGAGCGGTAGTTACCGGACACCTTTTGAAGGAGTATGCCTTTTAGCATCACCTCAAATTAATCGATCTTCAAGAGTACAGAAAAGTGTGCCTCAAAGTACAAAATGAAATTACCGGTGCTCCAAATGGAGGTAAAATTGTTACATGAGGAAATTACCTAAGCTCTGACACCATGGGGATACTAATTATATTCATGCACAGTCTCAGCAGTAATGAGACACCACATCCCTTATGCCAGAAAAGTATAGAATGGGAGAGAAGTCCTTTTTACCAACTACTTGAGAACTGAAGGGCAAGAGAGGTGTGCCTTATCAATATAAGTAAATGAGCAAAACTGATATATAAGCAGTGACATTGAAGGCCCTAAGGAATAATTTCTCAAAATCTCTCTCAGGTTGATTTCTGAGGGATGGCCGTTGAGAGATGGCCAAAGATAGGTAATCCAATGTGTAAAAAATGCAGTTTTCCAGAATGTGGGTCACAGTACTCTGAGGCCTTTCCCGATGCTCCTCTACCAAGACTATTTATCCGCTAGATGCCTGAGTTAGAAAACCTAGGGGTTCCAAGCCTTTTGAGGACCTATAAAAAGTGTTAGAATTCTGAAAAATGTACATATTGGCTCCAAATTTAAAAAGCAAATTGCAATGTTGAAATTAATCAACGTTTAAATGTCTATAAAATATACTATGTCTTTAATTATACAAATTTAAATTTAATATGGGAAAGTTACATTTTAATATGCTTTATATTATGTGTCAAGGGGCCTCCAAAAGTTAGAGGACTTGGCATATGAAGGTCTTAAAAAATTCCAGCTGTCTCCAGCCTCAGGCAGAATTAGTCTCTCCCTACTTCTATGTATCTAAAGCCAATTGTAGTGTCTTGGTTTTTTATTTTTGTTTTCTTCAAATCCCTTTTGGAAGCGTCTTCATTTGCTAATTCTACAAGGGACTTTTACTCTCGTATTTATTATTCCCCAAGCTCAGTGCCTTTGCCTAACTTGTATGAGGCACTCAGTAATTGATAAATTATAATTGCAATTATTATTCATAGCTAATCTTTATTGAGTGCTTGCTTATTAGCTTGCTCCCTCTGTGATGAACACCAACAATTGCTCATTTAATTCTTTGGAGTGTATTATTCAGTGCTCTTGGGGTTGAAAGTGACAGAAACCAAACTCAAACTAGCTAAAGTAAGTGAATATTAGGTCATGTAACTGACAAAGTCAAGAGTGTCCAGCTTTGAGTACAGGTGGATTCAGAGGCTTAAACTGTGTCATCTCCCAATTCTGTTTTATGAAAGTTGGCTTCATTCTCAAGCTCTCTTCCAAAGATGACCATCAGCTGCTTCAGTTTAGTAACCCTGGGAGGATTAGCACTTCAGCAACCCCACCAAAGCTACATGATAGGACACTCTGTGGGGGCTTCAATCATAGTTTTATCTTCAACCTATCACTTGCTCTGATTGGTGGGCTTATGCTCACCCCTGGTCCTGAAGCTAGGGTAAACCATATCCAAACCATGTGAATGGTTGAAGAATGATTACGCAAAAAAAGATTATTAACGTGCTGTTACCAGAAGGGAGGAATGGATGCTGAACAGATAACAGCCTCAGATGTCTCCTATAGGTAGAATGGGTATTGTTACTAACTGTATCTTTTTGATAAAGAATTTGTGACATAGAGACTTGAATATGACTAGAAGAGGGCCCCAAAGTCACCATATCTGTCTTACATGAGTGTCCTTGGAACTGACCAATAAGGATGGACGAAGGAATACAACAGTCTAGGACATCCAGTCAGATTCATGTCAAGTGTGGATGATTGCTACTAACATTTTAACAACACACATAGTCGTGTGTGAAACAATCACTGTAAAAACTGTTTAAAAATAGTCATGGTATAACTGAATAAACATAAGTAACTACATGCAAGAATCGATAGAAAAATTTAATAAAATTATAAACAAGAATGACTAGGAATAGATGATCCTTAATGATTAAATATTTGGGTAGCTGAGACCTACAGTAAAAATATTGCAATGTTAATGTCAAATACTTGCATTAGCTCCACTTATATATAGTAAGACCTTATCAATATTTGTTGAATGAATGAATTCCACAACAACCTTTTTTGCTAAGCATTTAAATAAAATACTTCCTACATTAATAATCATAGGATACTTTCTTAATTAGTGTTAACATATGATTTTCCTTAATAATAAAACTATACATTTGTTTGGTATTTAGCTATGATGCATAAGTCATTGTTGACACTAAATGACCTTTCCTGATACTTATATTCTAATCTCTCCGCACTTTATTAATTTTCACAAAATGCTACGAGGTGAGTTCTAATATTAACCCCATTTCACAATATTCTGAAAATGTTAAAGGTTTTGTGATTAAGAAAAGCTTCTCTTCAAAAAAGGAGGAATGGAGAATTAGTCAAATTCTGTCAAAGATTTTCTTTAATTGGAAACATAAAGAGCATATATTAATGAACACCATTTCCTTCCATTTCTTTTAACGTAATTCTCCCATAATAGAAACTACATGAAGACGTGTTTTGTTCCTCGTTCCTGAGAAAATGAATTTGGTTTTAGAGCTGTGAGTAGAAGTGTTCCTAGTGGGGGATATGGTGGCGTGGAGCACAGACATTGCTCTATAAGATGAAGACAGTCCTTTTCAGTCCAGAAAGCTCCAAAACCAATACCTACCAATGTTTATTGTTTTAAATGTAATTTATCTTTTTAAAATTTTTTTCCAGTTTTATTGAGATATAATTGACATATAGCACCGTATAAGTTTGAGGTGTACAGCGTAATGATTTTACTTACATAACTTGTGAAATGATTACCACAATAAGTTTAGTTAACATCCATCATCTCATATAGATACAAAAAGAAAAAGAAAAAAATGTTATTTTCCTTGTGCTGAGAACTCCTAGGATTTGCTCTCTTAACAAATATACCATACGACATTGTTAACTATAGTCTTCCTGTTGTATGTTACATCCCTAGTATTTATTTATCTTATAACTGGAAGTTTGTACCTTTTGACCACCTTCCTCCAATTCCCCCTCCCTCACCTCCCACCACCTCTGGCAACCACAAATCTGATCTCTTTATCTACGAGTTTGTTGTTGTTTAGATTCCACGTATAAGTGAGATAATACAGTATTTGTCTTTCTCTATCTGACTTATTTTACTTAGAATAATGCCCTCAAAGTCCATCCATGTTGTCACAAACGGCAGGATTTCCTTCATTTTTATGGCTGAATTATATATATGTATACATATATACTGTGTATATGTATACATATATATTGTATATACAATTATATGTATGTATGTATCTATATAGTATACATATATATACCACAACTTTATCCATTCATTGTCAATGGACACTTAGGTTGTTTCCATATCTTGGCTATTGTACATAATGCTGCTATGAACATGAGGATGCAGATATCTCTTTCACATATTGTTTTCATTTTCTTTGGATATATTCCCAGATGTGGAATTGCTGGATCATATCTAGGTAGTTCTATTTTTAATTTTTTGAGGAAACTCCATACTGTTTTCCATAGTGTCTATACCAGTTTAAAACCCTACAAACAGTTCACAAGTGTTCCTTTTTCTCTATGTCCTCAACAGCATTTGTTACCTCTTGTCTTTTTGTTGATAGCCATTCTAACAGGTGTGAGGTGATATCTCATTGTGGTTTTGATATGTATTTCCCTGGTAATTATTCATGTTGAGCACCTTTTCATATACCTGTTAGCCATTCATATATCTTCTTTGGAAAAATGTCTGTCCAGGACCTTTGCCAATTTTTAATTGGATTATTTGTTTTTTTGCTAAATATAATTTATTTTAATGGGAGTTTAGAATTAAGTGATTTAGCTGGTGGAGCCAATGGTGTATCAACAAGAAGCAACAAGTACTTTGGGAATTTAGTATGCTCCAAACACGCACTTTATCCAGAAGTTGGCATGTAGACCCTTGATGGTTCAAGAGATGATTTTGGATATTACACGGACAGAGGTTTAATTGGGTAGTATCACAACTTGTCTCAACTTTTATTCCATCCTGATTAAGTCACCAAGAAAGTCTCAGTTTGATTCCAAGATGCCATCAGCATTCCTTTACATGTTCCTTGACCATTTTAACTGAGAGGTATAAGTCTTCAGATGCAAATCATTGGTCTTTATTATGATGGATATATTCCATTTATGGTCAATAATAGTAGAATTCCACAAAAGGTAGTGATATCACTTTTCTTTTAAATATATTTAAGTTAAAAGTGTGTAAATTTAAGGAAATATTGATAAAATAGCACAGCAGGTGATATGTGGATTTGACAAAAACAATGTAGGCAGTATGCAAACATTTGGGAATCTTTAATTAAACAATTTGGACGGGAACAATCTGCCAAAGTTCTACAAGAGAACTTCTTGTAGTTTAGACTGAAGTGAGGGCCTTCTAACTCTTAAGTATAATTATCAGAAGTCGCTGCTGTGAGTGATCAGCAGCCAGTAGATGTGAGGTGAGCCTGAACATCATGAGACAACAGTGTCATCTTTATGACAGAGTGTCAAAATCTAATTCAGCAATTCAATGACTATACTGAGCATCTATGTATGTGGAAATGTGCTTGGTTCTTTGGGGAACAAAAAGATGAACTAGACAATGTTCCTCCCTTCAAGAAGCTAAATTGTAGCAGGGTGAGGAAGAGAGTGTAAATGATTACTTTAAGCAGCAGAATATTAATGTGATGAGAAAGGCATCAATTAAGAAGAGCATAATCCAAGGAGATTGCAGGGAAAAGAGATCACAACTGGTTGGAATTAAATGGGAAAGCCTTTACTGAAAGATGCTATTTGAAATGGACCTTGAAGGATGGGTAAAATATTATTGCAGTTATTAGTAGGTGTTGGGAAAGTTTGAGGTAAGTTTCTTCACATGCAAATCAGCGTCTGGCTAAAGTGGAGAGATAAATCGCTGGCGAAGTCAGCCAAAATGTGGAAAAACTTGATATCAGGATGAGGATTTCAAATTATGTAGATAGACGTAAGGTAGCCTGGAATCCAGTCACCCTTTCCTCATTTATCGTCCATGTTATAGATGCCACAGCATTTTGATCAAAGATCAGCAAACTTTTTTTGACAGCAATTATTTTAGGTTTTGCAGACTGCTCAACTCTGTAGTGGCATGAAAGCAGCCGTAGACAAACCTACGTGAGAAAAGTGAGCCATGGATTAAGGAGCAGTAGAGAAGGGATGGAAAAAAACATTACTGGGAAAATATAATAAGATCTTTACCACGAAAGAAAACAAACAAGCAAACAAACACACTTCTTACATCATGTAAATGGCACTAGTGATTTGAGAGTGTCTTTTATGTCATCTCGATATTCAAAGGGTTTGGAAAGAATGGCATAGCCTCATAGATCATTTTAATCTGAGTATAAGGTTAAACTGACTTGGGGAAGACACCTTATATCTCATATTCTTTTAAAATTAGACTGGAAAAGCACTTAAGAATTTACTGTAAGAAACTTGAATAATAAAATGGGTGCTTATCTCATTGTTTTGCTTTTTCTCTTGGGAGCTGGGGGTATGTGATATACAGGGAGCTAGCTGCCCCCTTTCATCCTTCTATATGGAGAGGGAAATGTAAATGGGAGGTGAGAAATGAAAACCATTAAGATGTTATTTCGACTAAAAACTGACATTCTACCAGGAAAGAAAGGAAAGTGGGAGAGTGGGGCAGCTTTAGGCCACTGGGAAATATGTGAAGAGTTTGCAGCCTCCCCAGGTACCCATTAACCAATGATTATCTTGTAGAGAATAGAATAGTTCTTAAGCAACTTACACTCCAGGGTTCCCTTGTGGAATCAGGCTCAAACTTATCCTCTGAAAGGGTTTTGCTTGAAATCTCACCCTCGTTAGGTTTATCCCCCCTCCCCTGTCTTATTTCCCCTACTTGCTTATCATTTTCCCATGAATCCTTCTCTGTTGGTCTGCTTCTGGGAAATAAACTCAAGACCAGCGGAAAGTTTGAGACGCATAATAGGGGAAACTTTTACTTCTGGAAAATAAGACATCATTATTGGAATTCTGAAGATGAGAATGATATCATGAGTTATGTAAGAGCAATAACTAGTTTTGGGTTTTTTTTTTTTAACACTACCTGTGTGATTTCTTGGTAGGGGCAGTGGACAAGTTATACCTTCTTCCTGTCTCTTAGTTGTCACGTATTAAAATGAGGGTGTCAAACTAGGTGGTCTCTAAAGTGCCTT
This sequence comes from Ceratotherium simum simum, assembly GCF_057802395.1. Lineage (NCBI taxonomy): Eukaryota > Metazoa > Chordata > Mammalia > Perissodactyla > Rhinocerotidae > Ceratotherium > Ceratotherium simum. The sequence continues at coordinate 17,461,615 of NC_141903.1, read as the reverse complement.
CTGGATCTAAAATTCTATGACCTAAATTGGGGGTTGGAAAACTATGGATCACTGGCCAAATATAGCCTCACCCCCTTTTTTATAAATAAATTTTTATTGGAACACAGCCATACTGATTAGTTTAGATGCTGTCTATGCTCCCTTTCATGCAACAACTGCAGAACTGAGTAGCCTATGAAGTAGGTCTATTATCATCCTCAATATTTTTTAAGTCAGATGAGGAAATTGAGACAAAGTAAGGTTAAGTAACTTGCCCAAGTTTACAGGGCGAGTAATGGCAGAGCTGAGATTCCCATGCAGCCAATCAGCCTTCAGAGTTGGCACTTTTAACCAGTGTTGAACTGCCCTAATTTGGCAAGGCCGTAATGAAAATGAACGTTAAATCCTTCTGAGTCATAGTAACTACATTGTGTCTCTTTTGTGTTTAGTAGCACAGTTAGCATTAACAGGAACACATGTGGAAGTATGAATGGAGGAGATGGAGGCAGGACGTCTGAAGGTTCAACAAAGTTTTTAGGAAATAACACCAAGAATAAAATATAGCCTGCTTATTTTTTCACCATCACATGAGTCCTAAAATGTAGTTTCATATTCGCTTCATTTTTCCTCATGGTGCAAATCACAGACACATTCACGAACAAATTCACAACTACGATGCTTGACTTGGTCCTCAGCACACCAGCATCCTGCGTCGGTGGAACAGAACTAATCATTTTATGTTACTCCTCACTTCTCATCCCCTTCCCACTTCCTCTGAGATTGCAGTTCTGCTTAGGCAACGTGATGAATGACAATGCCAATGTAGACAATTTTACTTTTGACAATCCACAGTGTTATAGTGCATCAGCACAGGCTGTTTTGTTTTTTCTGGTGTTTTTCTTTGGTTTTAGAGCCCATTGACATAAATTCCCTCAAAATAGATTTGTGTATCCTTTTCCACTGAGGTGAAGACTGATTTGAAAGGAACAAGTTTATATGCTGATGTGTAAGTTAAGGAAGAAGGAAACATCCTGAAGAGGAGAGGATGGAGAGGCATTTTTCAATTTATCTTCCTTAAATGATAGGTAGGATTTAGATCATGGAGGAGCAGGGGTAGCTAATATAAATTCCCGGGTTTGGAGGGGTTTTTTCTATTTTTTTTCTTTTTTGGTGAATATTTTGTCACTCACAATGTTTTGACAATCACATCATGTGAACTCAGCTCAAATAACCTGGCTTTGCCCATTGTAACTGCAATTTAGTTCCTTTCCTCATGTAGATATAGTGAGTGATACATTCCTTGCTCTGCCCAGGTCAGAATTTCCTAACATTTCTAGCAGTGTTTGGATCTGCAATAAGATTAAATCAGTTTCTCTCTCTGTCTGTCTCTCTGTCTCTTTCTGTGTGTGTGTTTTACATTGCCATTATTAACTGATTGCCTGAGTATGTAATTATGCTAGCCACTGTGCTAAATGCTTAATATGCTTTACGTCCTCTAATCTTCACGTTAATCTCCGAGGTTGGGTTTGCCATCTACAATTTTCAAATGAGGAAACTAAGATTGTAAAAAGCTAAGGTACTTGCTCAAAGTGACACAACCAGTTAATAACATACTCAAGATTCCAACTCAGGTCCGTCTGGCTCTAGGTGGTAATCTTAAAGACTGTACCAGAACCCAAACAGTTGAGGTATGGAAATTCTCAACTATTAATGTGAGTCAAGAAAGATATAGATTACCAAGCGGGGACCGGACAGTAGTGATGAATCTAGATTGGCAGGGTGAAGGTAAAGAAATTTTATTACCAAGGTCAAGAACAGATTGGAATATCAGTCAGCAAAGTAATTAAAGAAATAAACATTTATCCTGGTCAGAAACTTGATAGAGATCAGGAATTTGGGGGACAGGTGGCCAATGTCCAAAACAGCACATGGGCTAAGAAACAGGGTAGAAGGACCCATTAATTCCAGCATCTTTCATTAGCATATAAGATATAAGGGAACCTGACTCTGAAGCAGAAATTTTCTGAACTAAGGAAGGAGAATCAGCATATATTGAGCACCTATTCTGTGTTGAGCATTGTGCATTGTGCACAGACTAGTATATGTTATCTTCACAAACACACAGGAAACAGACCACAGAAGTCAATTATCTTGTCTACAACTACACGGGTAGCAAGGCAGAATATGGATGTCAGTAGCATTGGGAAGTATGTTGGCACTTCACTATGAACTAAAAAAAAATGTGCATTAAAGGGTGGTGCTACTATAAGCTTATAAAAGAAAAAGGTGTGATAATTTAGGGAAATTCCAAAGTTTTGTTTCTTCTTGCAAATTGATTTAAAGAAAGCAAGGGTATAGAGTATCATGATTTTGAAAACATCCATTTATTATTTAAATAATATTTACTTGCTTTGAAAGAAGTATATATCATTCTTCACCCACGTTTTAATGCTATGCGTGTGGGATCCAGATACAAAAACCACTGAGTCTGCCTCTGAGACTGGAAAAGTATAGGGAAAATAAGTAAGAGAAAAAACTATAAGGTCTCTTGAGGAGTAATATAAAAAGTTCAAAGCAAACAGGCTGTTTAAAAATATAAATTCTGCCTCCCTAATTAGTACTTTATTTTTAGTAGGGTTCTCCATGAAGAATATAATGCATTTACAATTTAAGAACTTGATTTGTCAAAAGATTCTCACTAAGATTTGACCAATAAGGAAGCTGAATTCAAAGTGAAGTGACAAGCCCTGGAACACAGTAGAATTGGTGATGAACTTCTGTTGACAGTGCACAGGTACCTCTTAAGAAAAACTAGTAACTATGGCATTAAATTTCCCTTGCTTAAATCTAAACTGCTATTTTAAAGAACTTACACAAATGATGACTTTGTATTTCAGCCAGGCTCATTTTCCCTTGCCTTATTGCTTAGGCCCCAGTTTGTTTCTTCTGTGGTAGCTTACTTGCACTGTTTTTCTGCACAACTTCAAGAACTATAGCAAGTCCATCTAATCAAAGCCTTTTGCCCCATGGCCTTCCAAGCACTCTGTGTTAGAGCCCCAAATTACTTCTGGAACCTCACCACAATCACTCCCCCCTCCTTCACTACACTCCAATCACATTGGCCATCCACAGCCAGCAGGCTCCTGCCTCTGAGCTCTGCCTGGAATACTATTCCCCTCGATCTTCCCATGGCTACCTGCATGTCCAGGTCTCATCTCGCATATGACCTGCTCCAAGCGGGAGTCCCTGTGCTTTTCCAACTCCAGTCAAGTCTCTGTCTTATTACAGGCTTTCACAGTATTTTCTTCTGAAGTGTATTATTTAACTTGCTTATTATCTGTCTTCTTCCATTAAAATGTAGACTTTAAGAAATCGTGTCTGTCATCTTCAACACAGTATCCAAAAGATCTGATACATCATAGGTCAAAAGTAAAATTTATTTTGAGTGAATGAGCAAATTTCAAATCTCTCCTTCTCCATGAATCTTTCTTCCTTGACTTAATATTGCTGTTTTCTTCCACTAAACAACTATAAGAGTTGCGCATTTTTGAAAATTATTATGTGAGACACTTTGCATATATTATATATTTTAATCTTTATAACAGCTCAGCAAGGTAACTACTAATATGCCCAGGGAAACTGACAAAGCTAGTAAATATCAGAACCAGAATTCACACAAAGGTCAGATGATTTCAAAGCTGATAATCTTGTCATTAAGCTATGTAACTATTTGCTACCTGATGTGGATGCCTTTTATTTCTTTTTCTTGCCTGATTGTTCTGGCTAGGACTTCCAGTACTATGCTGCATAGCAGTGGTGACAGTGGGCATTCTTGTTTTGTTCCTGATCTTAGAGGAAAAGCTTTCAGCCTTTAACTGTTGAATATGGTATTAGCTGTGGGCTTATCATATATGGCAATTTTAAAGTGAGGTCCTTGGTTGTGCTCAGTATCTCACTTTATTACATGTTGTCTTTTGTGCTTTCCCACTCCAACCTACCCCCTACCCCAAATCATGGGTTTTATCTTATAACCTTGATAGGGTTAGGAGTTCTTTGAATACCTTGTTATAGGTCTCTTTTGCATTCCAACAGCAAGGAGCACGTTGTAGACATGTTACCAATGCTTGATGAAGTGAATTGACTAAATGGATAGACAGATGATAAAAATAAGGAAAATCTGGAAAGTTCTTGGGAATACACACTGGTTCTGCACTGAATGGGATCTACTGTCCAAACAAACATGGAGTTTGAGTCATCACTGTTTATCCCTTAAGGTGAAATACTGGAAGAGAGTAGTATACTTATATGTGAAAATTAACGATTCTTTTCAACATTTATTGAGAAATTCCAGAAACTTGACTTGAGGTAAAATATTTTCCCCCTAGATTAACAGGTCATATTACAAAACTCCTGTCTCAAAATAGGCTCATCCTCTGGTTACTTTCTGCCTCTGGAGATTTTTCTTGAATTTACATTGATTCTCAGTGACTTCCCTTCAGTAAACGGCTTTCCAAAAAAACTGGTAGCTACTGAATGGAAACATTACGTGTAGAGTTGGTTATTTATTTTTAAGTATCTGTTGAGAACACTAAAGTGAAAAAAACCAACATATAGTTTAGATCACTTAGTAAGACTGGAAATTTAAAAAAAAAATTCTATTTTTAGGAATTAAACCAGTTTATGCTTAAAAACACTTAACATTCAATGCTTTTACTGAGCACCTACTGTATGCCAGGTACTTTCTAGGTGCTAGAAATACAGTGGTAAACAAGACATTACTCCTTTACTTAAGGAAGGCACATTTCAGTGGAGAATTAGTTATTGAATAAATAAAACTACAAGTAGATGCATAACAACAAATTGTGATAAAGTGTTTTAAGTAAAGAAGGGGGAATAGTGAGGGGAAATTATGGGAGGAGGGAGTGTTGAGAAGTCAGTATGTGCTATATGAAGAAATTACAATTAAATTGGAATCAGAAGTAATTACCCAGGCACATAGTGGTAGTGATGGTGTTGGGATGGAAAGAGGGGAGGGAGATAGGAGGAGATGAGTCTAGCGGAGAAAAGAACAAGGGTGAAGTCTCTTCCATTCTGAGATAGGAAGAAGACTGACTAGATTGAGGGACTCCCCTGTGGCTGCAGTAAAGTGAGCCTGTGAGACCCCAAATACAGAGAATAGTCCATATTTGGTAGGTAAACCAAATAAGGGGGAGCTACTGATGATGGCTGTTAAAAACACATTGTAGTGTAGTTTTCGGTGATAGGATTGATTTAATCATATGCCTCTGTATTCTTTTACAAGGTCCCCATGAATTCACTTATTTCATCACTTGAAAAGCCGTTATTGAATGCCTGCAATATGCAAGGCACCACATTGTGCACTGATGGCATTTAGAAATGATCCACCATGCTGAAACAAATTTGAGCTTTTACAAACTGAATCACAGAATACATTATTTTCATAATACTAAAAAAATACTTTGTATTCAATAGCCTTGGGTTAGGGTACGAATGATGAATGAATTTACAAATATTTCTTAGAATTTGTGATTTGGACCAAGGATCAGGCTCTAAGTCTTACTCCCTTAGGTTGAATCCTGGCTTGACTGCTTCCTGAGTGTAGGAAGTACATTCTTTTCTTTGAGCCTCAGTTTACTGTTTTGTAAACCTGGGATTGTGGTAAAAATCTTACTTGACACACAAGTTATCTAGGGGGAGCCTAAACAGATAATACATGTGAAACACAGATCTCAGTGTATGTCACATATTATGGACTTAGTAAATGGTAACCCTTATGTTTTACTCCAGATACTGAACCAGAATATTTTCTCTCCCATTGTAATTTTCAGTTTGAGGGCATTTGCTTGACTCTAGCCATACCTGGCTGATTGTTAGAACTGCCAGAAATAATCATTAGATTGGTCCGGGGATATGGCTGGGCAGCGGTGGTGTTTAAAGCTCCCCAAGTGATTCTAATGTGCAGTGATGGTTGCAAACCACTGACCTAGAGGCTGTTTCAGGAGAACGACAACATCTAGCTCCACCCTGCATGCTGACCTACCTCAGGTAAGAATTCAAATAAGTGGTCAAATTGCCAAAGGGCAGGTGAAAGAAGGTACACAGTGCAGCGTTGAGGAACCTGAAAGATTCACATACTGTGTTCCCAGGGCCCTGTTTGCCCTACATTTTCTGTCTGTTTGGTGTTAGTTTCTAACTGGCTGTGAACATTCAGTCTCTCCTCCCTGGGATCCTGGCTCCCACTGCCTCTCTATAGAACCCAGCGACACCAAGAGCTAAAATTACTCTTTCAAGTCATTAATAGGAACATCTTTGCATCATAAAATGTTAGTACATTTAATAGCCTCCCAGCAGCTTGAAAAAGCCTATGTGTTTCTGAAAGTGTCTGATGGACTTGAAGGAGTATCTTACAGAGAAGATTTGAGACTACAGATCACCACGTTCTTTCACAAATGGTCCCCTTTCTTCCAGTGTTGCTAGAAAAATCTTCCGAAGCCATCCCTTTGATTATCCAGTGAAAAAACTTCCAATGGCTCCCCATGACTACAGGAAAACTTCTAATTCCTTGAATGACTTTCAAGTCTCTTAACTGTCTGGACCAGCCATCATTTCTAGACATGTCAAAATTCTTCTCTTGCACAAGCCCTGTGTTTTAGCCAAATGATCTGTTTACCATAGGCTGAACATACTTTGTGCTTTTTGCCCTCTATACCAGTGGTTCTCAAACTTTAATATGCATGCAAGTCACCTGGAAATCTTATCACAGTACATATTTATTAGTATTTATTGGTGAATACATTTGTTAGTGTTCATTAGCCACGGGTGGGAGCACAGTAAATTTCTACATTTCTGACAAACTCCCATGTAATAGTTGTTGCTGGTGCTAGCACCATGCTTGAGTAGCAGGGCTCTACTTATAGGCTCATAAAATCTCAGGTGGACTAGAATCTGGTCCTTTTTGTCTCATTCCTACTTGTCTTCAGTGTTCATGTGACAGAGTGATTCACTGAGATATTAATTTGCTTTCTTTCCCTCATGGTCCTTCGCCATTCTCCGTCCAGTTCACAAAGATAGCATGACCTCATGTGCCTCTTGTCTCAGGAGAGATTTCTGTTTCTGGGCCATACGAAAGGTGGCTTGCAAGACACATCCTAGTCTGGTTTTTGTTTTCCTGAATCCTAAGCCATTGAGACGACTTGTGCTGGGTTTCTTGGGGAGGAGGAGATAGTCTGGCTCTTTGAGAAGCAGCAGCAGTGAGGAGAATCTTCTGTCTGGGAAGGAGATAGAGGTCTGAGAAGGCCACGTGCCTGAGGGGATTGTTGCGTGCTGTATCTAGGGCACTGGAACCCTAGCAACAGAGCTCCCAAATTTGCCAGCGATGCAAGAACCCCAAGTGTGGCACACAAACTAGAGAATCTTGGGCACTGAAGGAGGGAAGCTGCTTCTTTCTCATTTTCAGACAAACTCAGAACCTCTGTACAAATGGTCGGAGGTAGAATAAAAATAACTGATGTGATGTTCCACATGCTGGGGACCTGAAAAAGGTTTTAGGTTGATTTACAGAAAATAAATGGATACTTCCTTTAGGGCTGAATATTTGAATCAAGTTTCATACATGCTAAACTTATTTCCAATCTTGTCCCCTCCCAGAAGCCTGATTTGTTTGGCTTAAGGGTATCATGGCTGAGACAAGAAGTCCTGACTTTGGAATTCTGATTGAATTCCTAATTTGGGATGTTTGTGAGCCTCACAGTTCTCATTTGTAAAAGTGTTACTCATAGTGCTTACTTCATAGGATTGTTAAGAGGGCTAGAAATAATAAACGTAAAGCGTGTGGCATGTAGTGTCTGATTAGTAAGTGTTTGCTATTTTTATACCTACTAACTCTACTACTACTATTATGACTACCATAAACACTTTTACTATAATCGAGGTAGCATTTTATTCTCACAGTTTGACATCCTCAAAATTCCTAAACCAATGTTGTGCACATCATCTGTTTGAGTATTATTCAGAATCCTCCTGCACAGCAACCAGGCACTAGGTAATAAACTTTTGATCATGACCATGCCTGTGAATTTATTACCTGCTCTCGATAGTTATTTTTTCGTATATCTCAGTGCCATACCTGTCATACCTGTAGCATAAACTCTGAAGACAGAAAGTATGCTTTGTACTTCTTTGTAATCCATTAGTGATTAGGGTCTTGTAAATAGTAGATTCTTGGCAAATATTTGGCAACTAGTTCTTGCAAAACAATGACTTTTGACAATTTGGGGGAGAGTAGGAGACAGAAATTTTATATATAATTTTGGCAATCTGGGCTTAGAGAAAGTACTGCATTTTACTCTATATTACCTCCATATTGCTTCAAGCTTTATTGTATCCGAAACAGCTTATGTTTTGTTGCTTACCAAGTAGGCTAAATGTTAGGGTACACACAACTTGGAAACCAAAGCAGGGACAAGCAGACCAGTCAAGAGAATCACCTTTTCTTCATCTGTTATGTAAATATTTTTGTGAAACATTTGAGTCTAGGGTATCAAGAAATAATTATGCTATTAATCCAATTAAATAGCTCATATTCTTAAAAGTACTGTGTGTGTCAGCAAAATATACAGTGAAATCCTGAGAATTCAGTTAGTTAGGGGTTAAGTTCTACCCTAGCAACAGAAACTTTACAGCTGCTGTCAGAAATACAGTAATTACTTTGGTCAACATTCTCCAAGAAACTCCAGCTGTCTTATCAAGCTTGTTTTGTCAGAAGACTGCTTTCCTGTTAGGGGGCATGAGTTGTAGAATAACCACGATGGTGCCAGTGAAAGAGTTGGAAAAAACATATTTCAGAAGCCATATTGTGGCTTTTTCTTTTGTTTTTTTTTGCTTGCGTGTGAGATTCTGGTAGTGTCTGTGTTTTTAGACAAGCTTCCCCTGAATTTTAGGGACTGCAAAAAGTGAGAATCTGTAGGGTTTTTTTGAAATTAAGTCCATATGAAATCAATAGTAACAATGGCCATCAATGCAAATCTCCACCCACTCAACATAAACAAAAGTGAAGATAGCAGTAACATGTATGCTGTATGCTCTAAGAGTTTATAACCTCAGTGTAAGGATCCTCTGAATAGAAGCCTAGCCCTAGACCTAGTCAGAGGTCAAGAATGGTTCATTTTATCAGTGTAAGTATTCAGGGAAATTCTCATCATTCATGGAGTTAGGGTCATTTAGAGATTACTTTTAACTGATATAATTACTTATCACGTCATTTCCCCTTTTCTCCTGTGGGGGAAGATTTAGCCAGTAGGAACAAGGGACCAATTAACTTATAGTCAGGTGACAAGGAAGGCATATGTGAGGAAAGATGAGGGAAGGGCTGATGTCAATGGAACTGATTGGAGTCCAATCCCTGTATTATAGCATTTAGCAGTGGAACGTTCCAGGACAAGACTAGCACTGATTGTCATTATCCCCATTTTACCTAGAATAAAATCCAACTTCTTTACCCTGACTTACCCTCCATCATCAGGTGCCTGAATACTTTTTCAACCTCATCTCATACCACTCTCTACTTTGCAAATCATGCATTAGACACTTAGACCTTTTTGATTCTCAGACTTGCCAAGCTTGTTCTTAACTTAGAGATTTTGCACTGGCTGTTCCCTCTGCCTGTGTTGCTACACCGTGATCTTTGCATTGCTGACTCCTGCTTGTCATTACAATTTCAGCTTAAATGCCTCATCCTCCCAGAGGAATCCTTTGATCATCATACATAAGATAGTCACTCAGTAGCTTTCTATCTATTTTAATTATCTGTGTGATGCTTAACATTTCCTCCTCTTTTTCTTATGCATTTTATTATCATCTTCCTCCACTTGAAGATAAACTCCACAGAAGCAAGGTTCTGGTTGGTTTTATTCACTCCAATATTCTCAGGAATTACAATGATGACAGGTATACTGTAGACACTCAATAAATATTTGTGAAGGAGTGAATGAATTTAAGAACAAAAAGTTACCTTTGAGATTTTTAGTCAAGGGATTGTTAAATTGAAATCCATAGATTATATAAATATTTTTGCATGAATAATGCTTTTTTTTCTTTTTTCTGAGGAGAAGCCATAGTTTTTAGCAAACTCTCAAGGGGGTCTCTGACACACTGTCTCAAAACTCAAGTTGCATTCCCCAGAAGTGGCTCTGAGATGAGGATTCATGTGAAAGTGATCTATTAGGAAATATTTCTAAGAGCAACATGTTGTCAAATGAGAAAGGGAGACAGGGAATGGCAGGAAGCCAAGCAAGGGTGAGATATCAAACCAAGTCCTGCTGAGGGGACCCTTGAGTCTGTTTTGCAGGGGAGCTCTGGAGACTGAGTAAGCCTCACGCAAATTTGTGGGTATCAGCCTAAGAAGCTGGGACATTTATAGGCTATATCCTTAGTCACTGGCTCATGGCTTCCCAGGGGTGGGGGTGGGGATGAGGGGTTGTAATTCTGACTCTCTGCAGATAAAGCTTTCTCAGGAAGCCTGAGGACAATCTTCCAATGAAGGGAGACAGGTTCTAGCTGTTGGAAATAAAAGCACACTGGGATCTGATGTTCATGAAGTGGTAAAGAGATCCCAGGGGATATGGGTGTAGCACTGACAGTGTCTGCTACACCTCCTTCAAAAGAAAAAAAAAAGTGTAAGAATTTTAAGAATTACCAATGTAATCTAATTCCTTCATTTTAAAATAAGGCCTACTGAGGTGAGGTAGTTTTCAAATAGTTACAAGATTAATGGGTGAAATTTGTTTGGATCAGATCCAATGTTTTCCAATTACTATCCCATCCACTATCTATCTACTCATTTTTTAAAAATTCAAATATAAGATACTTTCTTAGAAGATACGGAGAATACAAAAGATGAATAAATTACGGCCCCTGTTCTCAGTGATTTTGTAGCACAGTAGGAGACAAAAGATTCGTGTAAACAAGGAGGATTATAAATAATTGCATAAGAAGGAATATATTTATAGGGAGACTTAGAGCAAAGAGTAATCACCTTCCAGTTTAGGGACTCAAGGAAGATTTTGTTGAAGTTGAGGCATTTCACCTTGGTATATCTTTCTTGTTAAAAGAAAAGATATTCATTCATTCAGAGATATTTAAATGAGCATCTACTATATTTTAGACATGGTAAGCACTGAGAATAAGATAGTGAATGAAAAAGGCAAAGTCCCTACTCTCATCTAATTTACATTCTATTTGGGAGAAGACCAATAATAACTAGGAAAAATAACAAATAAACAAGATCATGTCAAATAGTGACAAGTACTATGAAGGCTATGAAGGATAAATGAAGAGAAGTGAAGAAAGGAAAATTGAGGCTATTTTAGATGTAGTGATTAGGGAAGGCCACTCTGACATTGGAAATTTGAATCGAGACCTGAAGGATGAAAGGCACCAGAACCAAAGAGGGAAACACTTAGGAGAAGAGAAATCCAGACAAAAAGAAGGGCAAGTGCAAAAGCCCTGAGGCATGAAAAAGCTTGGAATAAGTCAAGAAATAAAAAAGACAGTGAGTTTGATTTTTAGGAATCAAAGGGTAACCTGCTTTGAGATTAGCATAGAGAGATTGACAGGGTCTTGTAGGCCAGGGTAAGGAATTTGCATTTTAAGTGCTATGGTTAAACATGATATCGGTTATTTCAAAATTTACTATGTGTACCAGCTATAAAAAATTAGAATTTGAAATTTAAAAAAATAATACTATTTACATTAGTCCCCTAAAAGTAAGTAGTTAGGTATAAATCTAAGAAAATATGCAGAAGATCTGTAGGAGAAAAACTAAAATAACACTGATAAAAGAAGATCTAAATAAGTGGAAATATATTGTGTGATCATAGATTTGAAGATTCAATGTCATTAAGATGTCAGTTCTTTCCAACTTGATCTATAGATTCAACCTTATCCCAATCAAAATTTTACCAAGCTTTTTTATAGATATCAACAAACCAATTCTAAAATTTATATGCAGATGCAAAGGACATAGAATAGCCAACATAATCCTGAAGAAATGAAATATAATTGGGTGACTAAACTACTCTACTTCAAGACTTACTATAAAGCTATAGTAATTACAACACCTTGTTTTTGGTGAAAGACTAGACACACAGATCAATGTGACAATATAAAGAGCCCAGAAACAGACACGAATTTAGTCAACTTATTTTTAACAAAGGCACAGGCAATTCAATGGAGAAGGGATAGCTTTTCAACCAGCTGTGCTGGGAGGGATAGTCTTTTCAACCAATGGTGCTGGAAAAAAACAATTGGAAGTCCATATAAAAATATGAACCTAGGGGCCGGCCCAGTGGCGCAAATGGTTAAGTGCGTGCTCTGATGCGGCGGCCTGGGGTTTGCCGGTTCAGATCCCCAGCACGCACTGACTCACTGCTTGGAAAGCCATGCTGTGGTGGCGTCCCATATAAAGTGGAGGAAGATGGGCACGGATGTTAGCCCGTGCCCAGTCTTCCCCAGCAAAAAAAAAGAGGAGGATTGGCAGATGTTAGCACAGGGCTGATCTTCCTCATAAAAAAAAAAAAAAAAAAAGTGAACCTAATCACAGATATTGTATCTTACACAAAAATTAATTTAAAATGGATTATATACCCAAAAGTAAAATGAAAAACTATAAAAATTCTAGAAGAAAACATAGGAGAAAAATCTATATGACCTTGGGTTTGGTGATGACCCTTTAGAAACAACATGAGAAACACAATCAATGAAAGAAAAAAAAGATGGTAAATTGGACTTTATTAACATTAAAATCTTTCATTCTGTGAAGACACTGATGAGCTTATAGAAGCTCTTGGTTTCTAATACTATTCTCCAAATAAAAGGAGCCAAGGCTTTTGAAGAAAAGCCTGATTCTAGGGTTGGGGCAGGTATATATTAGATGAGCTTGGAGCACATTATAGTGCCAGAAAGGAAGGAAGAACTGAAAACACAACAAAACAGAACAGAACAAAACAAAATGCCTAACACAACTATGGGATTATGCCAAAGGGCACAGAAGCCAACTGAAAGAGCTCCAAAGGCCAAAGCTGAAACAATTTGAGGGGCAAAATAAATAACATAGTGTTGTACTATAATATAAAGCATAAAATAAATATCCATGAGCCCATAGTTATATAAATAAGTCATTTAATAAATAAATAAATAGAGAATAGTCAAGTTTCCTCTGCAGGAGAATTCTAAATTTATGTAGATACTCCCCCCTCAAGGTGGGAGGAGTGTGCATAACTTGCTATCCCTTAAGTGTGAGCGGTACACAGTGACTTCCTTCCAAAGAGTACGTTATGGAAAGGAGGAAAAAGAGAAAGCTTACAGTGGAGAAACCTGACAAACAGACAGGTGACAAATAGACACCTGTCTCAGACAGGTGATCACGGTTTACATCCACAGTGACGTCGTGTTGGTATCATGAACTCTTGCTATGACGTGTTGAGAATGAAAGGCCACCTTATCTATGTGGCCTTTTTCCCAAAAACCCGTGATTCGAGTTTAATAGTAAGAAAAAAGAAACTCCAATTCAAAGATATTTTACAAAATGCTTCTCCACTGCTCCTCGAAACTCTCGAAGTCCTCAAAAACAGGGAAAGTCTGAGAAACTGTCAGTCTCGAGAAGCCCAAGGAAACATGTGAACTGAATGTAATATGATATCCTGGGTGGAATCCTGAGAAACAACATTAGGTAAAATCTAAGGAAATCTGAATAAAGTATGAACCTTAGGTCATAATAATGTGTCAACATTGGTTTATTAGTTGTGACAAATATACAACACTAATATCAGATATTAGTAATAAGGTAAACTGGATGTGGGGTATATGGGAACTCTTTATACTGTCTTCACAACTTTTCTGTAAATCTGAAATTATTCTAAAATAAGACTTTTACTAAAAAAATTACTATGGCATAATAATCAAAAATAGGAAATAACCCAAGTCCATCAACAGTAAAATAGATTAAAAAATTTAGGTCTATGCTTATGATGGAATACGACACTGCACTAAAAATAAGAAACTTCTTACACATGCAACAACATGGATGCATTTCAAAAATATTTTGTTGAGGAAAGAAGCCAGAGTCAAAAGAGTACATACTGTATGATTTCATTTACATAAGTATCCATGTGAAATAAATCAAAATAGTGGTTGCCTCTGAGGTATGGAGATTGGAAGAGGGCATGAAAGAAATTTCTGGAGTTCTGAAAATGTTCTATATCCCAATTTTGGTAAAAGTATATATTTATCAGAACTCATTAAATTGCATTTTTACAAACTCGTGCCTTTTGTGGCATGTAAATTTTACTTCAAAAACACCTACATTAAAATTTTAAAAATAGTTGGCTACTGTGGGGAGAATGAATTTTAGGAAGTAAGAGTAGTTTCATGGAAACTATTTAGAAGGCTACTGTGGAAGACTGGAGGAAAAATAAGTGATATAACAGAGAATGAGAGAAATGGATTTGGGATCTATTTTGAATCTGAAGGCAACCAGGACATGCTTTTTTGTTAGATGTGGACAATTAGAAATTCTTATGGAGACAACTTAATCAGCAGACCCAGAGAACTTAGTCAGCAGACCCAGAAATCTGCTACTTTTCAATTGTGTGAATACACACAAATAGCTTCATCATTTTGGGTCTTTAATATCTCATCTTTTAAGTGTACTAATTAGGCTTGTCTTACCTAGCTCACAGGTTCCGGAAAGAATTGAATGAGGTAATGTATGTAGAAACAGTTTATAAGTTGTAGTGTATAACAGATATTAAAATTATTGTTAAATACATGATGTAAGGAGTATGACAGTGCTGGAAAATATATTGTAGATACTTTTAGTCATCAACCATAAGCAGGTAAAACATCCTAGCTTAATAAACAGCTCTACTTCTCTGGAGGGATATTATAATTAAGAATCTCAAATTTGGACCTTAAATTAAGAATTCTAGACTACAGGTTAGAAAACAAATTTTGAATACCTGTTAAGAGATAAGGGTTGCAGTACTGAGAAAATAGTGCTATATAGTGTCTGCCACAAGGGTCTTCAAAATTCCATGCACAGATCATCCTGAAACATGATGACATGATGACACCTCAAACTCAGTATAGTTTGCATCTGCTTGCAAATAAGCACAGAGAGGCATTGTTATATCTTCGGAACAACTTATCTGGGGCTATGCCACTCTAACTCTATGCTCAGAACTCTCATGGATAGGTCCAAGATGATAGCCAATCAAATGTTACTCTACTAAGGTTTCCTAGGCAACTGACACACAGCTAAAGAAATGAATTGCACACAGTTGAGAAGAAAAATACCACAGCAATTTCACCCGACTGACATTTTTCCTTCCTAAGAAGAAATATACATAATTAAAATATACATATTCCTTCTTAGGAAGGAAAGAACCAGCATAGTAATGAGAGGACCAGAACACCCTTGTTGTTCAAATCTGTGAATACTATTGTCTTCTGAAATGTATTTGCAGGTGATAATAATGAAAACAGTGATGTGATTTGAAAAATGTGTTTAGCTTCCTAGAAAAGATCTTTGGGATAGCATTCTTGTTCTAACCTCATTCTAAGCTGAGATTTGTTTTTTGGATTATTTTTGTATAAAGATCTGATTGAGTGAGTCTTGAAAAAACATATATTTGCTTCTTAATTTGCAGAATGTAGAACATACTCAAGACATAGTAAGCTCTCAATAAAAATGATTGCATCAATAAAGAAATAGCATTGAACTTTCTGATTCTGTAATGTCCCTGTTCTATCCTCAACTCAAGGCATACTCATGACTAGTTCAGTGGATGATAACCAAGCAGGAGATTTAGAAGGCAAAGGAACAGAAGTCTTTGGCCATTTTCCCTTTTCTAGTTTGCCTCCAATCTCTGCATATCTAGGATGCAATCAGCATGTTCTGGCTAAAGTTTAGGTAGATGCAATGAACCCCTGCCTCTCATCTCTATATTCCAGTGTGTGGGTTTAGCACTTGGAGAAAAGATGAACCTGAATAATTAATTCACTTAACAAACATATATCCAGTCTCTACAATGTTCCGGGTGCTGGCAATGCTGACCGATATCCTAACTGATTTTGAACAAATACTTAACATCCAAAAATTCATTATATACTAGACCTACCCAAAAATGGCAGACTTTTAGAGCTGCAAAGAACTGTGTTCATATGTGAGTATGTGTGGTATGTGGTAGAGATTCAAGATCTCTCAATCCTTGAATGCTGTCTCATCAGCAACCACCACGATAGATTAGAAACTCGGTGATACACAGAAAACAAGACAAACAAATGCATTTTTTTTTATCACTAGCTAGGCTTCAACTCTAAATCGTACCTTTTTATTCTCTTGCCCTGGTATTTCACATATAAGCCTCCAGAATTCTAAAATTTGGCTCAGTTACATTCAAATTCAGACTAGAGGAAGATTTAAGTATCCAGAAAATAAAATTTGTTGGATGGGGAGTCATATCTGCTTGTTTACCCCTAAATCCTGAGTGCCTGGCGCAGAAGCTGAGCTTAGTATAGTTCTGTTGGGTGAAAGAATGAAGGTGGGCTCATCTGTGCCTCTTTGCCCTGGGACTCATCTTAGTAGACCAGGGGGATAGGTATCTAAAAGGAAGCCTTGACCTCCCTGGAGAGATTAGATGAAGTCGCTAAGACTCAGAAGTCATTTATTCTAGTTTCCTCATTGAATGATACAAATAATGAACTCTAGGGAAGGGTAATGTTTGCCGAAGGTCATATGTCTAGTTAGTGGGAGAATTTCTGAGCTTGCTCCATGTTCCTACTGCACCACAGTGTGATTAGAAGGAATTAATGGACTGACTGTTGGATAATGAAACTCAGTGCAGTCCCTTTCAAAGGGAATATACTTGATTCGTTAGAGGGCAGAATCTGGACAACTAAGAGTAAACATTTGCATAGTAATGATAATTTAAAAAGATAATACTATTAAAAGAACACATTCATTCTCATGATTTTTAAATCATATTATATTTCTAAATGATCTGTAGATCCCATTTTTGAAATTTTTCTATATATGTATATGTAGAGGTAAATATCTAGATTAATCTGCAATGAAATGCTATCAGAAATCTCTGGGTGGTAGAATTTTATGTCATCTCAAAGTTGTTGAACAAAATTGATGCTATAACCATTTTAGCCAACACATTCATCATTAGTTTTAAGATAAATATATGAATGTACAACATCATACATAAAGACATCTGAGTTTGTGTATAATTATAATATAGTGCTTGGCATATGGTAGGTGTTCAATACATTTTTTAATGCTTTATGTATAACTTATGCATATATACAAACATACCTACAATAGAACCCTTTAGACTATTTAATAAATTATTGCAGACCTTAGATGATTTAAAATGACTAAGTTTGGATTTTGTCTATATGATGAAACATTAATCATAAAATTTTCCTTCCTGATTGAGCTACATATTTTATAATGAAATGGATCATGCTATCTAGAATTCACCGTGCTGCCTCCAGAGTTTGGGTTTTATGAAAATCTCAAATCTTTTATATGGCTTTATGCATACATCTGAAGATATCCCAAGCTGGATTATTCGAAAAAGAAAACAAGGCTGCAGAGAAAGACAGGCCTGCTTTGTCTTCAAGAGATATGGCTCACCGAAGCAAAAATCACTGAAGTCATTAGTACAGCCTTGATTATTGTTTTAAAACTATCAAAAGATTCCTTTCCAAATACCTTCTATTTTCTCCTGTTTGTGATAGCCAAAGATAGAGGAAAAAAGAAAGAAATACTGCCCAATACAGCTATTCTTAGATGATTCTCTCAGGTGGTTAATCACCGGGATTAATTAGCAAGCAGCTACTGTGAGAACTTGATCTTTTTCCTTGATTCTTAGTCCTTCATCACCAGGTATTTTCTAAAAGCAGGCTGAGCACGTCCATAAATTAAGCATTGAAGCTTGTCCCTGAGGGAAGAATACTCGCAGGTATCCATCCCGGCAGTAGGAGTCGTGCTCTGAGTGCAGAGTGAGGCAGTGACTCGAAAAATACATTTGTTCCCACCCACACCTTCTCCCACTGACAAATGCTGCATCTCTCCGGGCCAGAATTCTACTCCAGCAAATAGATTTACAAAAATAAAAAGAAAGGAAAAGAAAGAAAGGGGGAGAAAAGAGAAAAGAAAAGTCTATCAGAGATATAACACATGCATAAAATTGAATATCTAATTGTGCCCACGCCCCCAAAATAGTACTTTCCAAAGCAACTGAGAGTTGCTTTCTCAAAACCAGTGCACGTGTCTAAAAGGGCCCATAGTTAAGCACATCTGATCGTGAGGCTGGTAGGCTAGGAAATATGAAGACGCTTGCTGAACTGAATATAACAACCGTTCTTTTATAACTCCAAATTCTGAGCTGGTTAAGAATACTACTCACTTCCTGCCACCCCAACCTGGAGCACCACATTCAAGAAGCTTGTCTAGAATGTCATACATAACAACCCAGATATCTGAGTTGGCATTAAACATCATCCATTTTTTAATGAACATTTTTGAGCCTGTGCTGGAGCTGTGGGGATGAAGGGTGGGAGCCACCACTACCAGATAAGTATGACCCATTTCTTCTGTTATGGACCTTATGGTTCCATAAATTCATTATTTTTACATAATATTACTAATTTATATATTCCTGATTTTGTACAGGATACCTTTACATTGGACATAAAAATACAGAGCTTAGATATTTATTCTTACATAGTTGAAAAAAGCCTGAATAATTGGCATCATGTTTTAGAAATATGGCCAACTGTACGACTAAATGAGAGGATATGCAAGCCATCTAACTAAGAAGAAATTGTCAGTGAGTGTACCGTGTACCGAGGAACCATGCTAGTGACTCTGTGAGCGCCTTTGTTTTTCCATTTTTTCTCCCTCTCACTTGCTTATTTGTAATTGTCATCTGGAGTAGAGGCTAGGATATTTTTGGGATCACAGAGAGTCAACCTAAATCACAGTCTCCATGAAGAATGGAAGAACAGTCAGAGGGCTTCCAGGGAAAGAAGCGCGCTCATTTAAAAAGCAATATCATTTGCAAGTTTTATCTCTTCTTTGAAGCATCAGGAATGATAGCTCTGGGGTATCTCTCAATAAAAAAATAGATTCAATGTGTGTCACACAGGTACTTCTTAGAAGCTCGAACTGCTTTGCAATGTCACATAATATTTTCATATAGTCATAATATTTCTCTTCACCATTATTTTTTAAGGGAGAAAAAAGTATTTTTAAAAAAGTAGAAAGTATTTTAAGGGAGAAAAAAAGTATTTTAAGGGAGAGAAATTATTATCCCTTATTACAGAATAAACTAAACACTCAAGTTTCTGTTAGATTCTCCAGGTTTCTGCTTCATCAGTCAAGGCATTGTAAGTCAAGGTTATGGAAATTTCAAAATTATTTCTGTGTGTAAACACAAGTTAACTGAGGTAATAAGTACACCTTAATAAAACATTATTGAAACCTTCATATATGTGCCAGGCACTGTGATAAGCATTTCATGTTTATGTAATTTCACAACAATTTGTTTGTGACAATGATTAGGGCTATCGCTCAAATATTTCCAATTTTCCTCCAAAGCCTATAATAGGATTATACTTTTCTGGCCCCTTGAAGTTTTGTGAGGCCCTATGACTTTCTTTGGCTGGTGACATATAATCAGTTAAAGCCATGTCAGTACACAATTACCTGCTCTCACTTTTCCTCTGCCCTAGTGATCAACAAAATTTTATGTGGTAGCTACTCTATCAGGAAAGTTTCCAGAGTGAGAGGAAAAGGAGTAGAGCCCTCAACTGACCCATAAAGGACATATAGCATGAGTGAAAGGGAAAACAAAAAAACCTTTGTTGTATATGCAGCTAAAATTTTGGAATTGTTTGTTATCACAGCATAACCTGTCCTAGCCTGTCCTAATTAATAGGTTATCAAGTAGATATTATCTATGTTTTATCAATAAGTTGAAGGCTCAAGTAAATTCTCTAATTTGTTCCAAGTCAAAGAGTCAATAATAGACAGAACTGTGACTTGAACAATTCTTTCTGACTGTAGAGCCCCAATCTTTACCACTACACTTATTTCATAGACTTGAATTAGTGCTTGCAGTACATTACTTTTATGTGAACTTCCTTAGACTTAGTGGTCCTAGAAAAGACATGTTTGTGATACTGTTTCTTTGGAATATCTTCTTAAAGCTAAATCAAGAAAATAAAAATACATTCTATAGCACTTTATAATTTACAAAGCATTTTCACAAATAGTAACTCCTTATATTTTCACAATAAACCTGTGACTTAGGCAAGATAAGTATTATCCCGTTATTTCAGGTGAAGAAAATCAAGGTACGGAAAAATTAATAGTTAGTTGACGTGCTCAAGGTCAAATAGGCAATGACAAATTCTGGGACAAGAATCCCAGAGTCAAGAATTATTCTCCAATGACAGCAGCAGGAGGGAGGTCTGTAGAGGTAGTGATCATTCCTAGCACAGGAGAGAGAGCCTGTTATTAAACTCAGCTCTCCAAACAATTTGCAATTTTATTTTGCAATCAAGATCATTGATAACATTTTCAAATTGCTCTTTATTACAATCAGTTCCAAAAATAGAACTGATTAATGTTGCCATAAATATAGTAGAACAGTTCTGGCTTAGACTGAAAGATGATCACAATGAAGAAAGTTACTCAAACCAAGTCCTCGACCCAAAAGAAAATATAAGTAGAATTTCTTTTTGATCCTTACGTATCACTTTGAAATTTCCGAAAGAGAGAGATTATCAAAAAGAAACAAATAAAAATTGTCAAGAAAAATTGTTGGACCTATCTATAAAAGCAAGCACATTGTATATTTGAGAAATTATATTTTTGACAGTATACAGTTGCTACCTTGTGAGCAAGTTTAGATTTCTTTCAACTTCAAAACAGCAATTTGCTCCTCATTGTTGATCATAATTTTAAAGTTCTATTTTAAGGAAGAGTTATTGATCACTAATTGAGAATATGCTTGATTTAATATTTCTTTTTATTATTACACATTATTTAAAAGAATTTATGTGATTAAAAGTATTTTTTTAGCCTTCAGTTATTAAATGTGGTACAATAAAAACAAATTCCCAAACTGCCACATCGTTATAAGTATATTTCATCATGATAGTGCCTATTCTTTTTGTAGACTGTTCACAAATTCATTTTATAAATGTTATCTAGAAAAGAAATGAGAGATTCCTCCCACCCCCAATTTTAACCAGGAGGGAATGAGCAAGAGATATTGCTTCACTTCGGTACATTTGCACAGCAGGTAGCTGAGCCAGGGCTAGAACTCAGAACTCCAAAATATCACTTTCCCTCTCATTGGGTCTCACTGTGTTAAAATGGTCAACAATCTCTTATATTAGTATACCATGCCTTACCAGACCATCAAGACCATTATCAAGGTCTGACATATCAGAGGAAGAAGGCTTGAATAACCCATTCCTTTTGCAACACCAGTGGAATTTCGAACATCATCTGAAGTCACAATCGGATTAGCTCAAGAGATAGCAAAAACTCAGCTCTGAGGCACACATTTTGTAATTCTCTTGAATAAGGAAGTTTGTATCCAAATTTCAAGTGTCAGACATGATGCTAATTCTGATTTTAGCACATCTCTGACGGAGGGAGTATAATTATTCTGGTAAGTGCTTTGAACTCATATGTTTCATGATTTTCCTAATCATCTTTAGCTTTGCAAAAGTCTTAGTATTCAGGGCTTTTGACCTTGTTCTTGACCTATTTTTAAATGACATTTTGATTCTTTGTTTTTTCTTAAATGTATATGCATGTGTATCCATATCCATATATGTATAGATATACCTAATCTATATCCAAATCTGCATCTATATCTATAGATCTGTATATACATCATATATGTATATATATACATCCATATGTATACTATCTATATCTATAGATCTATATGAATACATACTTGTACATACATATATGTATATTTATAGATATATAGATATCTATATATAGATATAGACACCTATAGATATAACTAAAAATAATATAGATATAAATATATACACATATATACATATATACTTATAGAGATAAATAAGGACATAATATGTAAATGTGAAATACTGGAAGCAAATATTTTGAATTAAATAACTTCTATCCCTCAAGGCCTACCTCAAATACTAAATCCCTCCAAAACGTCTCTCCTCCAAATGAAAACTTTTGCTGCCTCCTTTGAATTCCTCAACAGTACACTCTTCCCATGAAACTTTTCTCAATCAACCTTGGAATAATAATAAGGAGAGCCCTTGCAGGTTGATGTGCCAAACACTACCTAATTAACTGAAGCTTGAGAAGTAGCTATTATTCTCTTCATTTTAAGGAGGAGAAAACCTAGGACAGAGACATTAAGTGACTTTTCCAAGATCAAATAATAAAAAAAAAAAGTGCAGAGGAGGAATTTGGACTAGGGTCTGCCTGACTCCAATGCGTCATGTGTGGTTTATGTCATTTATTTATTAATTTCAGAATATTTATTGAGCTTTACTATGTGCTGTACTGTCTTCCAGGCATTATGGAAGGCTGATGCTTTGGGGATGTATGAGATAGCCTTACGGCAGGCATTCTAACTGGAAGCCAACAGCAGGGCCATCCGATCTCGTCTGTAGCACGAGCTAAAACTTGGACAAAAACTCACACAGTTGTTGATTAAAGAATTATTAAATCTGATTTGGGGTGACTTTAGCTGTCAAAAAGTGAAATGAAAAACCTCAGAAGGAAGAGTTACAGAGGGTGTGTCCTCAAATCTGCATGTAAACTCCAACCGTCTGGCTAACCATGAAGTATGCATGTGCAGGACAGACTCCAAGCTTACTATCTAGGCTAAAATAACTGAATAGAGATTTCCTAGACAGAGGACAGTGTGTGGAGTTTGAGTTCAGCAAATTAACCACCTGCTAAAACAAAACAAATTAAAAACTCTTGAGAAGAGCAAAGTAGAATTCGGAGTCTCTACAATAAATCATTGACAATATTTGGGACATAATCCAACATGCAATATATAAAGAAACTGAATAACACGTCCCACGCTCAAGAGAAAAGACAATCAATGCAGACCAACCCAATACGAATTTGGAATTAGCAAACGTTTTAAAGTAGCTATTATAACTATAAATGTAAAGGAAAATAAGATCATAAAGAATAAAAAGATAGAAAAATCTCAGCAGAAAGATAGAAACTATAAAAAGAATCTAATGGAAATTTGAGAACTGGAAAATACAACGTCTGATGTAAAAAATTCACTGGATACGTTTAATAGCAGATTTAGGGTGACAGAAGAAAGAACCAGTGAAGATAGATCAATAGACATCATTCAAGTTGAAAAACAGAAGGGGAAAAAATATTAAAAACTGATGGCCAGGGATTCAGAGATTTGTGGAGCAATAGCAAAAGGTCAACATATGTGTAATTGGAGCCTGAGAGAGACAGAGAGAGAGAAGGAAAGAGAGAATGGAGCAGAAAAAATATTTCCCAAATTTGAAGAATGGCACAAATTAAGTGCTTCAAAAAACTCAGCAAACTCCAAGAAGGATAAATACAAAGAAAACTATATTTGATACATCATTGTCAAATTACTGAAAAACAAAAATGAAGAGAAAATCTTTAAAATACAAAGAAAAATAACACATTATATACAAGAGAACAATGATAAAAATTATTGCTGAAGTCTCATCAGAAACAATGGTGTTAAAAAGACAGAAGAACAGTGTATTTAAAGTGCTGAGAGAAGGGAAAACTTGTCACCCAGAAATAGACAACCAAGAAAAATATCACTCCAGAATGAAGATGAAATAACAGCATTTGAGAAATAAAAAATATATTTGTTAGCTGCAGACCTGCATGAGGAGAAATGCTAAAGGAAATTGTGGCTGAAGAAAAATAATTTTAGATGAAACTTGAATGTTAAGAAAAGAATGAACCTTCTAAATGGTAAATATGTTAAGTATAAAATACTATATTTTATATTTCTAATAGCTCAAAATTCAGATAAATTTTGTTTAAATTGAAAGTATAATATTGTATCATGTGGTGTATAGCATATGTAGACATAATCTGTAGAAGAACAATATCATAAAAATGGAGAAAAATTAGTTATATGCATGGATCTTTCATTTTACATAAGTTAGTACAATATTAACTCTAACTAGATTGTGAAATGTTAAAGATGTATATTGTAATCTCTAGAGGAAACACTAAAATATAATAATGAAAAAAAGAATGGCTAAAAAGCCAATAGAGGGCCAGGCCTGGTGGCCTAGCGGTTAAGTTCAATGCGCTCAGCTTTGGCGGCCCGGGTTTGGTTCCTGGGCACAGACCTACACCACTTATCTGTCAGTGGCCATACTGTGGTGGTGGCTCACATACTAAAAGAGGAAGACTGGCAACAGACATTAACTCAGGGTGAATCTTGTTCAGCAAAAAAAAAAAAAAAAAAAAAAAGCCAATATAGAAGTTGAGATAGAATTTTAGAAAGTATTCAAACCACAAGAAGGAAAGAAAGGAGGGATGGAAAGGAAAAATTAAGGATGGGACAAGCAGAAAACAAATAGCAAAATACTTGCCCTAAATCCAACCATATCAATAATTACATTAAATGTAGCTAAACGTGCCCATTAATGACATAGATCATCAGGCTGAATAACAAAGCAAGACAGTACTTTATGCTTTCTACAGGAATCACGTATTAAATGTGAAGACACAGGTCAGCTGAAAGTAAAAGAATGAAAAAAGATATATCCTGCAACACTAATCATAAGAAGGGTAGACTAGCTGTATTAATATCAAATAAAGTAGACTTCATTATAGTGTATTATCATTGATGAAGCAAGACATTTTTAAATGATAAAAGGATCAACTCATTGGCAAGACATAACAATCCTAATATGTATGCACATAATAACAGAGCATCAAAATATGTGAAGCAAAATTTGACAGAATTAAAGAGAGAAATAGACAAATACATTCGGAGATTTAACACTCCCTCTCAGTAACTGAAAAATAAAATGAGTCAAAAAAATCAGGGCCGGCCCCGTGGCTTGGCGGTTAAGTGCGCACGCTCCACTGCTGGCGGCCTGGGTTCGGATCCCGGGCGTGCACTGGCGCACTGCTTGTCCAGCTAAGCTTGTCCAGAGGCCGCGTCCCACATACAGCAACTAGAAGGATGTGCAGCTATGACATACAACTATCTACTGGGGCTTTGGGGGAAAAAATAAATAAATAAAATTATTAAAAAAAAAAAAAATCAGTAAAGGCAAGAAGATTAGAACAACACTGTGGAACACCTAGACTTAACATGTATAGAACACTACACCCAAGAAATTCAGAGTACACATTCTTTTCAAGTGCACATGGCACATTCACTGAAATCCTAATGACCGTATTATCAAACAACCATGGAATTAAATTAGAAATCAGTAACAATAAGATATCTAGGAAATCCCCAAATATTTGAAAATTCAGCAACACCACATGTTGTTAAGAAGATACAAAAGCAAGCCACTGACTGGAAGAAAATAATGGCAAAACATGTAGATAACAAAACAATTATATTTGGAATATAGAAAGAATCCCTAAAACTCAGCAGTAAAAAAATAACTGAATTAAAAGTAGGCAACGGGTATGAACATAGGATTTACCAATAAGCGCAAAAGACATGCTCAACATTATTAGTTATCAGGGAAAATTAGCCGCTGAGCTACTACTGCACACCCACCAAAGTGGGTAAAGATAAAAATGATGGACAACTCCAAATGTTGGTGAGAATTTGGAGCAACTAGAACTCGCATACATTATTAGTGTGAGAGTGAAATGTTACCACCACTTTGGAAAAATGTATGTAGTTTCGTATAAAACTAAACAAACACGTACTACATTCATTAATTCTGCTTTTAGATATTTACCCAAGATAAATGCTAATGTATTTCACAAAAAGACTTGTACAGGAATAGTCATGGCATCTTTATTCACAACAGCCAAAAACTAAAAACAATCTAGGTAGCCATTAACAGGAGAATGAGTTAAACACACACACACCTGTATAAAATTGGCACATGTATATAATAGTATACTCTTCAGCCTTAAAGAGAAAGAAACTGATACATGCAAAAATATGGATGAATCTCAAAAACAAAATGCTGAGTAAAAGAAGCCTTGCTCAAGAGTACATACTGCGTGATAACATTTATCTGAAATTCTAAAGCAGGAAAAATTAATCATGGTGAAAACTGATCAGAACAAGGGTTGCCTCTGAGAGCAGCAGGGATGGGATTGACTAGTAAGGAGCATGAGGAACTTTTCTGAAGTGATGGAACTGCTGTATATTTTGTTAGGATTTAGACTCCATGTGTTTATTCATTTGCTGAAACTTGTTGAATGGTCCACTTAAGATAGTATGTTTCAGGAGGGTGCCTCCTCCATTGTTAACAGAATTGAAGGGGAGAAGCAGGCTGTTTCCCTTTCATGCTATAATGTTCTGGGGTTGGGTTTCATTCACCTTTGATTCTTCATCATTGCCGGTGGAGTGATCTCAGATATTTTCTGTTTAGTAAATGTTAGTTAAAGTAATATGTTTCTGTGATCCTTTCTTCCTGCTTTATTCTTTGTTAAACATTTTTATGAACTATAGTTAACAATGAATTTATTGACACCATTGTCAAGAATTTTAATAGGCACGTGTTAGTTTTAATTCTCAGGATATTTATGTGGTTCATGTGGCACAGAGCCACAGATACATAGCTTAAAGAAGGTAAGGCCAATTTCTGACACTCTCGACCTGTTCAAGTTAAGAATTGTGATGCTGAATCACGTGGTCTGAATAAGTGTCTGAGAGCTTCGTTGATTTGAGTTCTACCTGTTAATGAAAACCATTCCAGTGTGGTCTTCTGCAAATCACCACTTTTGGTAGCTATAAAAGCCCAAGTAGTTTTGTGAAGAAATTTGAACCTGTTTATTTCTTGAAGCAATTTTCTTAGTCCGTGAATTGGAGGTAGAAATATCTATTAGAAATCCTAATCTTTTTAACAGAAGCTTACAGAAGAAGGAAAATTCAGCTGACCTAGCTCTTTGCTTTTAGTTCCTGCGACTGATGTTTTCTTCCTTGGGAAGTTGTCCAAGAAAGAT
Source organism: Ceratotherium simum simum (assembly GCF_057802395.1). Lineage (NCBI taxonomy): Eukaryota > Metazoa > Chordata > Mammalia > Perissodactyla > Rhinocerotidae > Ceratotherium > Ceratotherium simum. Next base: position 17,434,353 of record NC_141903.1, on the reverse strand, counting down.
GATAAGTCATTCCAGGTCCTCGTCAAGAAAGGTCTCTTTGGGTTGCATAACAATTTTCCTTGCATTAATCAAACTCCCTTTTAAAAAATAAAGCTAAATGTATAAAAAACAAGAAGCCACAGACCTTCACTCCAAATAGTAACTTGTTCTTACATTCAAAATGACAATAACTTCAGCTCTAGAATCTAATTTGTTGCCATACTATAACTCATATATCTTCTTCCCATGTTCTTCATCTATTTTGTGTAAAACCTTTTTTGTGTGTGTGTCTGACCTTTCTGGCTGGGACCACCTACATTTTACACATTTAGCTTTGTTTCCATTGTTCTCGGAAATCATTTCTGACTCATTCGAGTTTCAATTTTACTTAGAAACAGGGAAATAAGGCATTCTTCGTACCTCAGACTTAGCACTTTCAAATTGCAAATTAAAATCAAATCTGGGCTAGAATATTTCCACAGGTGAAACCAATTCAGACAGTGTTAGCTGAGCCAGTAAGTTCTAATTTTAAGGTTTCTAAAACTGTGTGTGTGTGTGTGTGTGTGTTTTGTTGTAATCAGGATGACTCAGCTGTAACCTTCATAATAATTCACTTGTCATTGAATCCATTTAACTTTTTTCTTTTTTAAAATTTTGTCAAAACTATGTTAACAGACCTAGATTCCTAAACTAGTTTTAATAAAACTCTTATTCTTTAGCATTATTCCATTAAATATAATGGTCCTTAAATTTATGTCTTGAAGATGAGGGCATTGTTGATGCCAGGGTCTTATAGGTTGAATTCTTTCCACCCCCACAAATTGATATGTTTAAGTCCTAACTTCCAGTACCTCAGAATGTGACCATATTTGGAAATAGGGTTGTTGCAGATATAAATAGTTAAGAAGTCATCCTGGAGTAGGGTGGGCCCCTAATCCACTATGAATGATGTATTTATAAAAGGGGCAGTTTGGATGCAGACACATATACACAGGGACAAAACCATGTGAATGTGAAGGCAGATATCAGCCAGGGAAGGTCATGTATTGCCAGAAAACCACCAGAAGCTAGGAGGGAGGCATGGAACAGATTTTCCCTCATAGTCCTCACATGGAATCAACCCTGCCAACCCTTGATTTTGGACTTCTAGCCTCCTTAAGTGTGAGACAATACATTTCTACTGTTTTAAGCCACCCAATTTGTGGTACTTTGTGATGGCAACTCTAGGAAACTGATACGCAGAGCAATAATGGGCTCACTTACAAAGTGACCAGGAAGTGGGAGAAGAGAAGAAATTATACCTAATAAGAGGAGTGAGTTATTTTTGCTGAATCTGTCCTGAATCTTGCTAACAAGTCACTTCACCAATGAGAAATGCCACATGGATGTTTCTGTGTGTGTGGTCTCTACTTTTGAGACTCCTAGGTCTCTCTGTCAGCTGGGACTCTATATGTCACCACCAATCTTGATTGTTAAACATAAAAAATGGTGGCTATAAAGGGCCCCAAGGCTATGAAGGGATTGGAGAGCAATGAAACCCTGCGTAATGTTAGATTACGGTTGTTAGTGACTTAAGACCCTGAAGAAAGGAATTTAGGGCTCTTTTCACCTGATGAAAGCTATTCTATTTTATTCCTCTCTCTCCCTTACTCCTTTCTTAGTGTTGAACTTTGATTTTTTTTTTTTTTGCTTGGAAAAAAATTAGCTCTTAATATAAGAATTAATTAAGATTTATGACTTCTGTTTCTCTTGTCTTTTTTCTTGACCTGCATGACACTGAGACATTCTGAGTAAATTAATTGTGTTATTTGGAATTTGGGTGTTTTTTCTTTTTTTGCTTTTAAAAGTGGTAGAAAATCCAACTTGAACTTAAAGTAAAATGAATTTTATGGTTGAAGGTGATCAAATGGTAAAAACTTCCAGTTATAAGATAAATAAGTTCTGGGAAGTAATGTACAGCTTGGTGACTATAGTTAACAATACTATATTGTATATTTGAAAGTTGCTAAGAGAGTAGATCTTAAAAGTTCTCATCACAGGAAAAAAATTGTAACTCTGAGAGATGATCAATGTTAACTAAACTTATTGTGGTAATCATTTTGTAATACATACATATACCAAATCATTGTGTTGTACACCTTGCACTAGTAGAATGTTGCATGTTAATTATATCTCAGTAAAACTGGAAAAAATAAATTAAATGAACCTTTATTTGAAAATTAAGAAAGTCCAGGATTATTGTGATGGATTCAGAAATAACTGAATTCAAGAACTTAAGTGACATTAAGAGAACTGTTTCTTCTATTTCTCAATTCTGCTTTCTTCTTCCTTGATTAGGAGACATAAAGCTATTGACAGCCATATTGGAAAACCCCTCCTCCTCCTGGTAGCTCCTTAGAAAGTCCTGGCATTTGCTCTGATTGGAATGAATTGGGTCATGTGCCCATCTATGAGTCAATCACTGTGCAAATTCTTCAGATTGGCTTGGACCTGGGTTACATACACATGTCTCAAGTTTTGGTGCAGCAGGGGTTAAAGTCAGGGACTGATGTTGTACCAAAGAAATTCAGGGGTTGTAACTAGAATAATGGGGAAATGATCCTGTTCTATTTAATACAAAGTCATTCTACTTAATAACTCATTCAAAAAAGTTTAATCCAAAAAAGTACTTCGTCCAAAAAAGTACTTCTGTGGGAAGTACTATGCTAGGGACTACTAAGTATTCAGAGTTAAATAAGACCTGTTCCTACTTCTGAGAGGTTTATAGTCTACTGGAGAGACTAGTGTATAAGCCAATAAATATTCTAAAGGGTTATGTGTTGTATAAGAGAAGCACGAGTGAAGTGCTATATGAAAAGAGAGGAGGTAAAAATTATTATTATTTTTTCTGTCTGGGACATGGCAGGTCTAGGGATAGGTAGAGATATTTGGGAAGGCTCCAAAAAAGAAGTTGTTTGAACATGTCTTGAAAGATAAATAAAGGTGAAAGAGAAAGACAAAGGGAGAGGCATTCAGGCAGAGGAACAAAATATTTCTACCAGTTATAGACAAGAGATATAGGTTTTGTGAGGCAAGCATGCCAACCACTAAACTACAAAAACGATCAGACTTTAAACTTTATTCTCTGGCTATTTATGTGCCTGTCCAATCCTTAGGTTTATGGTTCTGTTTTCTCTCTTTTTTTAATTGTAGATAAGTAGTCAACAGTGGAGTCTGACAGACCTAATGTGTTTAAGTGATAGGGAATTATCTCATTTAATCTTTACAACAAAGCTGTCTCATGAACGTGTAAACAATAATTAATGTTACCCCAGTGCTGTTTTGTAGTTCCATATTATTTCTGCATCTTTTCTGTGGGAACATCTCTTTGTAAATACTCACATTCACTGAAACCTTGAAATTTTAAATGCACATGCCTAATAGTGTTTTTGTAATGGGGTAGTTAAGAGGAATGCCTTTAAAACAGATGAGCTTGTGTTTGAATTCTGGATCCCTGACACCAGCTGTGTGATCCTGGGAAACTGAATTCTCTGGGCCTCAGTTCTATCATAATAGTATAACCCCTTAGGATTTTTATGATGATTAAAGGAGACAATCTATGCAAAGTGTTTAGTAGAATCTTTGGCACAAAATAAATGTTTAATAACTGTGACTGTTAGAATGACAGTAAAAGTGATTTGATGTTTTATAATAGCCAAATTCCCATTGAGAAAGATTAGGATACACCCATTTTGTCCAGAAAATTGATCTCCAATATTTAATTTAAAGATGGTTAAATCATATAACCCCATCTTTTAAAACCAATTTTTATTGATGGAGCATTGGTCTCAGGATTGGTTGAAATGGGATTCTAATCTTAGTTCTGCCACAGTTAGCTTGAGGTTGGGCAGGTATCTCAAGCTTACTCTCAAGACTTCAGTTTCCTTATCCATAAAATGACATTAATGACCTCTATTGCCTTCCAACTAAAAAATTCTATAATTTGGATAACATATGGAGCCCTCTACAATAACCCTTCTTGCTCACCAGTCTAAGGTTACATCAAAAAGTGTTTTGTTATAAACAGTATATTCAGGAATTAAATCAGAATATGAAAATGGTGATTCAGCAGATGTGTTATAGTTTCATTTTATGGTGGTGCATTTTATGGAGATATGTGCATTAAACATCAAGTACCGCATGAACATGCCCATTTAGGTGTAAATATATGTATATGTGACATTTATAATCCTATAAATAAGCCTGTGGGTGTACAAAGAAAACAATATATGTTTAAATATTTATTTTCTAAGACCAGCTATAAAAGATTTCACTTGTAAGCTCTGTGAGCCTACCAGAAAAATGGTGGCCTAAACAAAAAACTTGGAAAGGTGTCTTAGGAGACAGTAGACTCCTCTTTAGGAGGAATCAATGTCAGTGGGTCAATGTCAGTGTAGTTGTCCTTTCAGACTTCTTGAACTCAAAGTGAGGTCCATTTCCAGGTGATTCTGATGGCATTACCTAAGCTGAAAAGGGATACACTTCCTGTAATACAAGATCAATCCAAATGCTTTTGATAATCTTCAGAAAAGAAGAGCCAAGCTCAGCAAACAGAGTGAAGAGCTGAGGATTCAGAAAGGTCTTCTAGCTTAAATTCATTAAAAGATTATTTGAGGGCAATTTTAATCCTCAGTGGTCTTTTGGATGCTCCAACTGAAGCAAGTACTCTACTATCCAGATGTGTTTATTTGGTTTTGATGCTGACATGTATCATCTGTTATGCACCAGTGGGCAAAAGGATTGGACATCTCTAATGTATGCTATGATCAAAAAATAAATACAATAAAACAAAAATAAGAAACAAAAGAAAAACCTATTTTCCTAGAAGGTTATCTGAACATAGTATATTTTAGAGGGGAGAATGCAGAAGCTTAATTCCCTGGAAGAACTATCTACTGTACAGCATGGTGGGTGGAGCTGTGTCTGCCTTATTTGGTAAAGGACTGTTAAGATAGCCATGGGTGTGTACAACGAAAATTCTTATTACTCAAGGTACCCAGAGGAATAGGAGTAGAATGTAAGCCAGTGGGGCATTTAGAAAAGAGTGCTTAATAATGAACCAGTAGACCCAGGCTGAAGCCCTGAATCCTCTACTAATTAAGTCAAAGACATTGGCCAAATTACTTAACCTCTCTCAGCTTTATCTGTAAAATGGAATCTGCTGCATTGCCTAGCTTACCCACATTATTGTTACACTCAAAGGATATAATATGTTAAAGTGCTCTGTAATTTATGGGTTAATTCAAAATTTAAATCTTGCACAGCCATGAGTACCTAAAACGCTACAAGGAATACCTAGATAGAAGACAGATATCTTTCTTCAAATTCTTCCAGTGTAGTTTGGAGACAAGTCACATACATGCCTCAAGCAGAGAATGAGAGACAATGAATAATGGTGTCTTTTAAACTGTATAGACACAGAAGCTAAAGACATTGAGTATGTCTGTTGAATTTTACTTCCTCCTCTTCCAACCATTTCCTCCCTGGACTTTTGTTTGGCTCTGCTTCCAACAGCTTCTTATATAAATGTTCTCCAAAGCTGTCTCCCAACCCTCTTTGTTGTATCTTCTCTCACTGGATGGATTCAATTATTCTCCATCCACGCAGGGTGGATCTTCCAGTGGTCTTAACTGATACTGGCTACTTACAGCCAACAGCTGTCCTGATTGCCCAATACTAATGCCTCATTCCTTGTGGTCTATGCCATACTAGTTATTAACTGTTACCTTTGCCTTGGATAAAACTCTGGTCCCACATTTCCAGCTTTTCAAAAATTGCACCCGGGAGTCTCACCAAACCTGTCAAACATCATCACTAAACCTGAACTCATTTTCTGCTCAGCAAAATTGGCTTTCTTCCCTCTAGTGCTTATTTTGGTATATGGCATGATGATTTTCTTTTCACTCAGGCTTGAAAACTAGAGTTCACCTTCTTAGTTTCTCTCTTCCTCCACTACTCCATCTTGTCATTTCCACTTTGTAATACCTCTTGTACAAGTCTTTTGTTCAGCTCTTTCTTCCAGTACCTAAGTTGAGGGCTATTTGCCTGAATCATTGCACTTATTTCTCTGCTTCCGGTTCATCTTCCCTCCATTTCCCCTTCACAGTGTTGCCAGATCAACCTTGATTATGTCATTTTTGATTAAAAAAAAACATTCAATACTATTTAACTATTTAATAAGGTCACCAATCAAAGGGCTTCATGTTCTGGGGTGAGTATTCCTTCTCTTCCATATTTCCATCCACGCACTCTATGCTCTGCTCAAATGCACAGGGGTTATATTCAGTTATGGAGAATCAGAAGAGACATTATGAAGGAGTAGTATTTGTTAAGAGTCAGTTTCCCTGCAATATCCTTATGCAAAACCCTGCATTGATCCCTCATAATACAGATTTTAACCCTAGATTAAGAGCCCAAGTCCACTCACCTCTGTGATACCTTCCCTGATTTTCACACAGTGGAATGTGATTTCTCCCTATATGGAAACGTCATAGCGCTTTGTCTTGTTTAAAATTGGCTTACCACTTTCTGCCTGTCGTTATAGTTATTTTTTTGTACTTGTCATTCTCCCTTTTTAGATTTCAGGATCCTTGAGAGTAGGGATTTTATTTTTGATTCTCTGCAATATATTTGTTCAATATTCATTGAATTGGAAAATTCCAACAGGTAAACTAATGCTTGTTTTGATTCTCATTTCCAAGGCTATAACTGAAATAAAATATTATATATGTATAAAATGATATATATTATAAATATATTCTAAACACCATCAATTCAGTGATGTAAATAAATTTTTCCTCATAAATAAATTTAGAAGAAACAATTGCTACTAATTGTGCTTTCTTGTCTAACATATTTGAATATAATACTTTATTCCATTGGAAAATAAAATCAGTGCTTCCAGGTAAATTAAAATTGGCTAACCTATTTTGTTTTTTGGTTCACTCTCTAGCTGGAAGAGATTAAAAGGGCTGTCAGTTCACAAACTTCTCTTTCTGAAAATAACATGGCAGTTTTCTCAGGTGATGGTGTTTCTATAGCTGTTTAAACTCCGTTAAAATTTCACATACAATAATGGAGTCTATTAATCTTTTTAAAAAACAATTACTTTAAACAACATGGCAGTTAAATGAGATTAAGAGTGATGGTACCCCATCAGGATATAGAGTGAAGTTAGAAGTCTTTGGAATATATCTCTTATCCACTGAGGTCACCATCGTGAAGATAAACTACCTTCTCTTCCCACAAGATGGCCCTTGGTGACATTATCTAAACCAGGATTTGATAATGGATAGACCTTTAGATATAAATTATTATGAATGTACATACAATTTTAATGTCCATTCTTTCTTTCAATAAAATTTTGTAAGTGGTCACAGCATTCTGAGGATTGTGTGAGCTAAAATTCTAGAGAAGAATTTTTCTAAATTTATTCTATCAGATATTCATTGTAATAGATGGCCTTTGGAAAAATTAAAAAAAATAAGATCCTTTGGTCAAATAATGTTGAGAAATGTCTCTATCCCCTTTTTAGAAATATACATGCATATTAGCATATTAAAGCTTTAAATAAGTCAAACACTAAAGAAACATGCTTGACTTTGTTTAATCCAGCTTCTCCCACATTTTCTTGATTGGGAAAAACTTTATGTCCTCTCTTATCCAGTTGTACCAGTTACCAATAGATAACCCTCTGGAAAATAGACCTGTCAGACTTATCCTTGTCTCAGTATAGCTTACAAAATCTTGTCACATACTGACATACACACATAGAAAGAGATACTATGTCTTAGAGGCGAATAGTGCCCTGTTTGGGGGACAATGAAGATTTCAATTTTCATCCTTACTCACAATTTGTTTCACTTTGAGAAAGTCACTTCACCTCTCTGGATCAAATTATTTTCATTGCACAAAAGTGAAATAATAGTGGATTTGTATTCTAATGGTGAGGAGTAGACTTTATGATTTCTTGGTATTATCATTGTTTACTTTGAGAATGAAGATGTATGCTTTTGATACTATTAGGATGAAATATAAACCATAGTGCACCTAGGAAGTTATGAACATAGGACAAGGAAAGAGCATGTTGGGTATGGTTAACATCCAGTTGGTGCAATGAGTTGAAGGAGCTATGGCCCTTCCAAAGAGACACGTGGAGAATTTTAGTGATTATTCCCCAATTTTCTTCAATATAGCGCTAATAGTTTATTACTGTTCAGTCATACGTTATTGGATTTGGTTATGCATGTTTCTGAAATAACTGGCAAAAATATATATATAATTGACATGGGCAATTGAAATAATATGAAATTTCATAATAAAGAAAAGCAATTATAGATTTTTAAGGATCCAGTGTACCAAGGGAAAATTGAATGTTATGATGATATTTAATATAGATTCGATCCAAGAAAGCTATTTTGTGGAATCCCAATGAATTAATCAACACTATTTCAGAGGTTAAATGGACACAAGAGCAAGGGATTTCTACCACTTTAAGAAGAAGTACCCTTTGTTATACTTACTCTCTCTCTTTTCAATGTAAGAATGATTTTTTTTATTATTAGAAAGAGAGGTATATTTGTTACTTGGGTCCTATGTCTGCAACTAAAGAGCTGTGTAACATTAGATGAAGCTACTTTACTTCTGTGGCCCTCATGTTTTTTTACATATGCAATAAAAGCCTTAAACCATACATATTTTGGGTCTAAAAGTCTCTTCTTCTATGAAACAATGTAGAGTTGTCAGAACTATGATCCACATGCAGGTAAGTCAATCCAAAACAGCATATTTTCTACTTGGCAGCAGTTGAGAATGTGCCTTTAGTATGAAGTTATTTGAGAATACCAATTCATGGGCAAACTCAGTTAATAGCCATTTTGGGTCAATATGCTTTGGGGAAATGCACAATTCAAATGACTTTAAATGTATATTTGAGAGATTTTAACTGTCTGATAAGTCATTGGATATAAGCAAGTCACAAAAGAGGCATCATGGTTTAAGTGGTACAAAATTGAGTTGCATGGCACTTTATCAGAGCCAGAGGAAATATCTCATGGAAAATCTTATAGAAAAAGTGTATGTTTGAGCTGTGGAAATAATAATCTGGATAAATCTTTAATCACTTTCTAGTATTCAGTTGAAGGGACTAGTTTAAAGATGTAATATATAATAGTCATTAAAATCAAAGCCAGATTGCCTAGCTTTAAAATCCAGTGCTGCCTCATACTAATTGTGTGCTTTGTGGAAGTTACCCTCATTCTCTATGTTATGGTTTTCTCATCTGAAAAATTGGAATGATAATGGTAATTACCTTACGAGGTCTTTCTGATAATTAAATTTAAAAATGCATGAAAAATATAGTACCTGGCTTTTATAAAAAGTGCTCAACTAATGTTAGCAATTTTTAAAATTAATACTCAAAAGTTCTGGTTTCAATAAAGTTAGAGTAGCTTGATTCATGCTAATCATCCTGCTAGTGACGATTATAAACTTTGGACAAACATAAAAACAAATGTTATAAAACAATTGTTTTAAAATTCTGGAAAGGAACCAAAAGCAGGTAGAAACTAAAAGAGAAATAATCATTAAAAGAAGGGAAGCAAACTCTGTGAGTTTTGCAATTAAATAGCTTTTCCCCAAGGGGACTCCCTAGTGTTCAGTAGCAAAGAAGGAAAAGAATTTGAAGCAGAAATGATCAGTTCTACTTGGGTGAAGAGACAGAGGTTGGAGTTTGGAGCTGCAAGAATGGCTGGAAATTGAGAGGAAACATTCCTCAAGGAGGATGCCACAGAGGGGAATCACCAAAATTGCGTACAAATTCTTTTCAAATACTGGCTGATGCCTAAACTGTGCATATGCAGGGTGATACAAAAGGAACCCAGAAAAATAGCTGCAGCTGGGAGAATAAAACTGGACCAAGAAATTTCAGCTACCTAGTGTTAGAAAGACATTTGGAGTTCAAGTCCCAACAAGTTAGAAGGGCTCTGTAAACATCTTGGGATTTCCGTTGAAATCCCAGAAGTACCATGCCTGAAGAGGAAAGATCCAAGGTGACATCCCAGTTCCAAGAGGAAACCAAGGTTCTTAAGGGGCCCAGTTAAAACAAAGCTTAAATCTGATCCAGTCAGTCTGCCAGTTTTCTGATTCCCTACTGAAACAAAATACAACACTCTTTCAAAGAAGATAGCATAATCCAGATATTCTACAACATAATGTCCAATATGCTGTTCAAATTTACAAGATATGAGAAGAAAGAGAAAAATTGGATCCAAAAATAAAAGTAAAATCAACAGCTATAGACCCACAGATGACTCAGATATTGGAATTAGCAATAAAATTCTTTAAACCAGGTTTAATAAGCATATTAAAACATGTATTATAGATATATTGGAGGACTCAGGAAAATATGGTGAAAATGGGTGAACAGATGGAGAATCACAGCAGAGAAATGGAAAAACCATAAAATGAACCAAATGGAATTATAAGAGAAAAATACATCTAAAATATAAAAAATCTTTGGATGAGCTAGACACAGGAGAAAAAATAATTAATAAATACAAAGCCAGATCAATAGAAATTATTCAAACTGAAACCAAGAATAAAAATATAAACCAGAACAGAGCATTTGAGACCTATTACATAACACCAAATGGTAATATGTAATTGTGGTCCCCTAAGCAGAGGAGAGAGAGAATAGGGAAGAAAACAAATTGTTAAAGAGATAATAGTCAAAATATTTCTAAAATTGATGGAAGACATCACAACACAGAATCAACAATCTCAGGAAACCCCAAGAAAGAAAAATACAAAGAAAAACACATCTATTGTCACTATAGTCAAACTGTTGTTGAAAACCAAAGATAAAGAAAAACAAGACAAAAGCAGCTAAAAGAAAAAGATACATTGTATTGTGTTGAACAACAATACAAATGAAGACACACACACACAAAAAATCAAAACCAGAAGATAATAGAAAGATATCTCCTCAGTGCTGGTGGGGGTGAGGGTGGTAAGAAAAATGTGAATCTAGAATTCTATATCCCATCCTCAAATATCTTTCATAAGTGGAGGAGAAATTGACTTTTATTTTGCAGAGGGGGGAGATAAAAACTGAAATAATTTGTCCTTAGAAAGCTAATGAGGGGCTGGCCCAGTGGCGCAGTGGTTAAGTGCGCGCACTCGCTTGGGCGGCCGAGGGTTCACAGATTCGGATCCCACGCACGTCCCGACGCACCGCTTGTGAAGCCATGCTGTGGCGGCATCCCATATAAAGTGGAGGAAGATGAGCGCGGATGTTAGCCCAAGGCCAATCTTTCTCGGCAAAAAGAGGAGAATTGGCATCAGGTGTTAGCTCAGGGCTGATCTTCCTCACACACAAAAAAAAGGCTAATGAAATTTTTTCAGGCTGAAGAAAAATAATCCACCGGGGAAACCCAGATGCAAGAAAAGATGAAGACATCTGCAAATGGTAAACATAAGGGTATATAAGAAGGATTGTAATTTTCTTAATTTCTTTAAACGTCTATTGACTGTTTAAAGCAATAAATGATATTCATAGAATTAAAATATATGATAATGGTAGCAGAGTCAGTAAATTAAATTATACATGTTAAAGTATAATATTAATTTAAATTGGACAATGAAAAGTTAGTGATTCAAAGCAAGTGCTGAGAAATTAAACAGAGAAATGAAGCTAGTAGCTTAAAAGGGGAGATAAAATGAAATAATATAAAGTTCTCAGTCTGCAAAAGGAGCAATAAAGGAACAAAATACCAGACAGGACCATGAAACCAAAGAGCCAGAAGATAGACTTAAATCCAATATATGAACAATGACATTCTTTGTATATGGACTAAACATTCTAATTAAAAGAGATTGTCAGACTGGTTTTAGTGATGAGTCAAACTAAAATTATATATAAACTCATAGGCAGGTTCAAAATGAGAGGATGGGAAAAAATAGACAAAGCAAACACTAATCACAAGAAAGCCATATTAATAGCAGACAAAGCAAGCTTCAAGAAAATGAGTATTACCAGAGATACAAAAGGGTAACATTTTATAATGACAGATTATTTTCCTCAAAAATTAATAGAGCATAGAGACAAAATCATGTAAGGTTATAGAAAAAATGGGCGACACTAGTAACCAGTGCTACCAAATTGTCATTGCTGAATACGACCTGAAACAACTCCAGAATACATACTCTTTTCAGATGCATAGAAAACATTTACCAAAATAGACCATATGCTGGACTATAAATCAAGCATCTATTGATTCAAGATTGAAAATAAGCAGCGTATAGTCTCATATCATGATGGAATGAAACTGGAAATAAATAACAAGAAAACTAGAAAATGTCCAAATGTTTGAAAGTAAGTGACACATTTCTAAATAGTCCATGTACCAGAGAAGAAATCATAAGGGAAATTAGAAAACATTTTGACTCAATGGCAATAAATAAAAAAATTTAAAAATATGTTGAAAGGGAAATTTATAGCTTTAAATTCATATATTAGAAAAGATTAAAGGTTTGAAATAAGCTAATAACTCAAGGATATTTTTTAAAAAGGCTGAGCAATTAAACTCAAACAGAAGAAAGTAAAGCAAATAAAAATAAGAACAGAAGTGATTTAAATAGAGAACAAACAATAGAGAAAATTAACAAAGCCCAAAGTTGGTTTCTTTGGAAAAAAAATAAAATTAATAATATTGATACAATCAACAGCAAAACTTATGAAGAAAAAAGAAGAACCACAAATTAATAGTATCAGAAAGCAAATAGGGAGCATCACTCCATAGCTTACAGGCATTAAAAGTATAATAAGGGGATATTATGAAAAACTTTAGCTTAATAAATTCAACAACTTAGATGAAGTGGATAGTCTCCTTGAAAACCACAATTCCCTAAAACTAACAAACACAAAATAAATAAAAAATTTAATACCTATAACTATTAAAGCAGTGAACTAATTCCTAAAAAGCTTCCCACAAAGAAAACTCCAGGGCCAGATGGTTTCACTGGTGAATCCTACCAAACATTTAAGGATCAAATAATATCAATTTATAATAATTCTTTCAAAAATAGGAGAGGAGGGAATATGTACAAACTTGTTCTATGAAGCCATCATAATAACTCTGATACTAAAACTGATAATAAACAGTACAAGAGAATAAAATTTTCGACAGTGTCCCTTATTAACATAGATGCAAATGCTTCAATGAAATATTAACAAAATCCGACAATCCATAAAAAGTGATAATACACTAGGACTAAATTTTTGAGTTTATCCAAGAAGCACAAATTTGATATCTTTTAAAATCAATCAATGTAATTCATAAGAAAAATAAAGAAAAATCATATGATTATCTTAGTAAACGCAAAAAAAAAAACACCTTTGATAAAATTCAATAACCATTTATAATGAAAACTTGCCCCAAATTAGAAATTAAAGAGATATTATTCCATCTAAAATTAGTCATCTATACTTACATCTACATAACATACCTACAGTTAACATCGTACTTATGGCAAAATATTTAACGCTTTTCTTCTACGATCAGGAACAAGGTAAGGATGTCACCTTCATCACTTCTCTTCATCATTGTTTTGGGTTGTAGTGATGGCAATAAGGCAAGAAAAAAAACATAAAAATGAGAGAACAGAAAGTAAAATGGTCATTTTTTTTTGCAAATTCCATAATTATATAAGCATAAAATGAAAAATAATCTACAAATAGACAAATGGAATTAATAATTGGATTTTGCAAGGTAACAGGATACAAAGTCAATACAAAATAATCAATTGAAATGTACCACAAGAAAAAAGAACAGACTATTGATGCACACAACACGGATCATTCTCAAAAATATTATACTACATGATTCCATTTATATGAAGTTCAAAAGAGGCAAAGGTGATCAATAGTGCTGGAAAGCACATCAGCCATTGTCTCTGAAATTTATTGACTGGAAAAGTTCACCAGGGATCATTTAGGGATGGTGGGAATATTCTATATTTATATTTGTGTGATGGTTACATTGGTGTACACATTTGTCAAAACTTGTAGAACTGTACACTTAAGATTCATTCTTTTTACTGTATATAAAATGTATCTCAATTAAAAATAAAAAGAGAAAGATGATAGTTTGTTGCACCTCAATGAGTTAATTAATGCCAACACATGAATTAGGATGTACATCTCCTCATTTCTTTGCCAGAACATTTAGGATTTCAAGAATTTTAATATAAGCTAAAAAATTCCTAATAATAATGATATCAATCATTTTTGACTGGTGTGAGACACTGAACTTGGCTTAATATATTCTCATCTATCCCAGGAGAGTCTTTTTGATGTTGTGAAATTTACAGCACATTGTTAAAAGAATAATGGAACTGATTATCATTGGGAAGGACTTAAGATGTGTTATTTTACCTATCGAGGAAGCTAAGAAAAATACAATCAGGAGAGGGTGAAGTTATCAAGTTTTATAGGTCAAGCAAGACTGAGGAGATAAAAGTTTCAAAGAATTTCTACTAAAAAACAATCCATGATATAGAAATTCTTCTATAAGAGGAGAGACTAAAAGATTGCTGTCTTTTGTTCTATCAAGACAATAGTTAACAAGGGTGTGACTAAAAAGCTTTAATGAATGGGAGATATAACAATTCACTTAGAAAAAATCTTTGGTAAACTCTTCTAATCACTAATTTATTGAGAAGTTGGTTATATCTCAGGAGTGGCAACAATATTTCAGCTAAAAGGCTAATCTATTAGCTGTGGCACCCTGAAATCCTATGTGGAGACATATTCTGAGGTCTGTCTGGGCTCAGAGCACCGTAACTGATTAGTGCTGTGTGCTCTGGTCATAGCATGAGGAATAGAGGGCACATTTTCCAGGAGTGTTCTCCAGTAGTCTTGACAAAGGATCAAGAAGCATACCACTGAATAGCTATAGTCTCAAGGCAGCTAGTGCCAATATTGGACACCTCCATTGTGAGCCAAATTGCCTTCTCTTTGGTTCTGCTGTCTGTTGAGTTATATAAAGAGTGAATCTTTCTTCAACATGTTATCATTTCAGATATTTGGGAAAATCTATCATATTCTTATTATTTTCTTAAGTCAAATATCTGTTTCATTCAGTTGTTCCTTATAATCCCAGTTGCTGGTCCTGTTTAAAAATGCCAAGGGGCCCCTTACTGCTAGAGGGTCAGAACAATATCCCATTTATCTTTGTATCTCCAGCACCTAAAATATGCTAGATATAGTAATGAAAACTTGTTGAATGAATGAGACACCTTACTTTGTGCAATTGTGTACTTAAATTTTGTTGCCAGAGATTCTTGATTTCTTTTTAAATACTCTCTCCACGCTGTAGAAATATCTGGTATATACCTAGTAATGAATTTACAAAATTTTCAAAATAATATTTTAGATGTCAGAAAAAAATATTTAGCTACGTCCAAAATGAAATCAAAGCAGTGCATACTTGCTGTGTATGGTCCTGACATCGAATGTCTGTGAGTTTGAGTTACAAAAGTAGATGTTTGTGTCATAGCACAGTTGCAACCATTATTTTATTTTCCCTTTGTCTACACTATGCTAAGCACCCAGTTAGGTAATTTCACATCTTTGATCTCATTTAGTTTAAGAAGGAATTTATAGAATATTATAGTTTTGGCTATTGCCCATCAGTTATTTTTCTTGCCTTGTATCTTTCCATTAACATGCTATATAAGCATGAATAAACTTTTTTCCCTTTCTAATCATTAGTTTCCCCATTTCTAAATTATGGGCAGGGACAGTGTCTCTTTCACCATTACCTCTCTACTATATATCATACAGTATCTGGCACATGCTAGGTGATAGATTAAACTTTACTGATTAAATGGATGATAGAATGAACTCAAACACCCGCCTCTACCTTGAAGTCTTTGCTACTAGTTCAACACTGGTCACTTCTTGTTCTAATCACCAATGGAAAATTTGTAGGTTTTGAACAGTTTCTTTGTTCCAAGAATTCTACTAGACAATTTACATATATTATTATTCATCATCTCAACCTTATAGGGTCAAAATTTCTTTCATTATATGCATGACTCTCTATCCTCTACTCCTTCCAAAAATGTAGACATTCGAAAATAATCTTTTTAAAACATCTTGAAATGTGTGGATCATAAGATAGATGCTGTGTTGCTTATAAATGACAATTTTTCTCAGCCAATTAAACAAAAGAACTTCACAAATAGAAAATGCTATATTAATGCAGATAATATCTATGTTTCTGGTAACATTTCTGAAAAATTACAAATTGATTTTATTCTACTGCCAGTTGTGATTTTTTAGCACCATTAAATTCAATATAGTTTCCATTATAATACAAATGTAATTATTTAGGGAGAATAGAGCTAAAATAAATTATTAATGCTGATTTATATTACAATTTATTCCAAGGACAAATAATTTCATCCACAAGTCTGTGTCAAAAGTACAATGCTTTCAATATTCATTATACAAATCATTTTTCACCTCTTTTCGTAATTTAATTATCTTTACTCACCTAAGTGACTGTAAAATACATGGGAAATAATTAGAGAAAATTGATTTTTTCATTTTAATAGTTCATAAATATATTTTTGAAGTTGCTGTGTGCTGCATATATTATTCCATAATAAAATAAGCTTATGTAACATCAAAATTATTTTTTATTGAGGTAATTTTCCCGAGATAGATGGAATTCTTTATTAATAGTGCAATTATCAAATTCTTTCAAGATTACTAGCAGATCTAGAGTAAGAACATATCTTTTAATTCATGAACCAAGATTCTTGTTTATTTGTTTATTTTTAATTGGCTCCTAGATTGTCTTTTCTATAGAAGTTATTGTTCTTTCCTCTAATAAACTTCCTCTTCAATAGAAAAAGTCGATTTCCTGCACATCACCTCCAACAAGATTTTAAGCAATTTTGATCCCATAAGCAGTAATTATTGTGCCATTTATAAAGAGGGAGTAATTAAATAATAGAGTATATGGTGGTACAATACCATCCCACTTCCCACTATAGTTTCTTAGAATAAAGATGTTTAAGATAAGTTAATTTCTTCTAATTAATCAGAGTTTATGGTCCTCCCAAGAACTGAGTATGAGTCACTTTTTACATTATCACCGATCTTAGAAGGGAAAGAACTGCACATGATAATATGTAACAGAGACTTCTAAAAGGTAAGATATTATGATTCATATATAATAGAAGATGCATTTGAGGCCTAGAGGAATTAAGGTACATGCTAGAATTAGCAACACATAGTAAAGAAATGGTATTCCAAGTTGCTGGTCAATGTTTTCTTATTGTTCTACATAAATTTGTTATGAGATATGCTCATTCCCTTCCATTTGTGTTTCTAGAGGGAGGTGGAGACCTCCAATTCCTAGGGAAGAATATTTGAGTGGACGTTTCCTCCCTTCAGGTCCTCATTTCCTCCTTTCCATGCAGAAATCAGTCAATCTGAGGAGGTAACTTTAGCAATAGGTTTCTCAAATACGTCATAGAATTCCCTATGTTTCTCTCTGCCACATTCCCCAATTCTGCTTTACAGTTTTGTTGAGAACTCTGCTTCATTTGGCTAATTAAGTCTATTTATCAATTTGTTAGAAATCTTAGGAGAGGAGGAGTGGATGATCAAGTGGAACCACATCTTTAAAAGTTGGAACCATTTCACCTACAAATTTATTGCCCCCACCCAAATTCAGATTCTAGAGTGCTTCCCAGTCTTCATCACATCATGGCACATATATACAGTTGTATTCTTTGGCACACTAGGCTAAACAGAGGAGGCTAATAGCCAGAAGAGGGATCAGGCTGCCCTAGACTCAGATGACTCCCTCTCGGGTGCAAAGACAATCTCTTATGGAGTCCTTATTAAACATGATGCAAAGTGGCTTTTTTTTTTCTTCTCTTCTTTATTTCTTTAACACAGCTGCTAAAGAGCGGGACTCTTAAGGGAAATGTATTCCCATTGCATGAACCCCAAAGACAGTCATGGGGATTTAGAATCCAGCCGATTGTAACAGTAATACCAGTAGAGGCCAGTCTTACTTAATAGGTATTTTGGTATGCCAATGAAAGCTATTCTTATCTATTCCTTAAGACAGACTTCTACTAGGCAACTTGAGAGGGTAGAATGTTGCAATTATTTTTCTACTTCCAATAAATAGCACATATTTTAAAACATCAGTTCCTCTGAGTCCTAATTAGGTTAAAATCATAACAGAAAACAGGGCTATGTTCTGGTTATTTGTTCATTTGAGAAGCCTTTTGTCATTTACTCAGAGGGAACTGTTTCATTTACTCAGAAGGAACTGTTTGCTTTTGTTTTGATTCCATCCTCCTCCTCCAATTAGATTATCAAGTACCAATTGATTTGGCTGGAAATGTATTAGCATTGTCGTCTATTGTATAACTTGGTCCAGAAGAATGTGAAAAGTGAAGTTTTGGAATTACAGAAACTTAAGGCAGAAAGTCCTAAGTGAGCATCTAAACTAAAGATTGGCAACTTTTTCTGTAAAGTATGAGATAGTAAATATTTTTGGCTTTGTGGGCTGGAGAAGTCACCAAAAGGACCGCTCAACTCTGCTGCTGTAGGGCAGCAAATGCAGCTGTAGACAAAATCTAAATGAATGGATGTGGCCAGATTTGGCCCAGGGGCTATAGTTTGCTGCCCTCTGATCTAAATTTATCTCCATTGGTAGATGAGAGAGTGCTATCCAGACAGGGTATCACTTGTCTCTGGTTTCAGATCAATGGTGAGAATTCAGGTCTCCTACTTCCCAATTGTTCACTCTTTGCACGCTGTTACATTACTTCTATTTGTGGCAAAAAAATAGGGAAACAAATGGCACAAAAATGACCCATGGTGTTTTATTTCTGATATGTAAACATGAAAATAGTAAACAAATACTACTAGCTAATATTTATTTATTCAGGAGTATGTATTACATGATACAAAGTTTTTACATACATTTTATTTAATCCTCACCCACCCCTCTGAGGTAGGTACTTTTGTTATCTCTCATTTACATATAAGAAACTGAGGCTCAGAGCAATTAGGTACATTGCCCAGGACACAAAGACTGTAATTGGTGCAGCTAAGATTCCAACCCAGTTACCAAAGCTGGTACTTCTACTTATCCATCACACCATATTGTCTCCATTTATAAATATGGTGAAGTGTGGTGGACATTTATTGTTTAGGGTCATCCAGCTCCAATTTCATATTGTTTGGTAACTGTAATATAATAATAGCTACCCAAATATATCAAGTCCTAATCCCTAGAACTTGTGAGTTCTATTATATTTGGAAGAAGGATCTTTGCAGATGTAGTTCAAGATTTTGAGATAAGGAGATTACCCTAGATTATCTAGATGGGACCTAAATAAACTTGCTAGTATCCTTATAAGAAAAGGGCAAGGAGAGTTTAGAAAGAAACAGAGAAGAGGAAGAAAAGTGACCACAGAGGCAGACATTGGAGTGATGTAGCCACAAGCCAAGGAAAGCTTGGAGCTACCAGGAGCTGGGTGAAGACTGGAACAGAGTCTTCCCTAGATGCCCAGCAGGGAGAGAGGCCCTACCTGATTTTGGGCTTCTTGACTTTAGACAGTGAAAGGATAATTTTTTTGTTTTTGTTTTAAGTCACCAAGTTTATGGCAATTAGTTACAACAGTCTCAGGAAAATAAGACGGTAGCCATACCCTGATTTTCCTCTGGATCACTACCCCTTCCATATTCTTTACTCATATGTTTCTGACTGAAAATGATTACACCCTTGTCTCTAAGAGTGGTGCATTGGACCAGTCCTAAGTCAAGCACATTACATTCCTCTGGCCCTCATGATTGGCTCAGAAATGGATACATAACCTAGATATCTAATTAAAGCGAGCATATGAAGTTCATAGCTAATGGAAATACTTTATCTTTCCTGCTGGATTGGGGAAAACAGAGCCTGCAGTTCCAGGATTACCTGGCAGATATCCTGCAACCATGAGGGAAGAGGTTGCTTAATAATGGAATCAACCCAGAAGAAGCCAAACTAGAAATAGGTAAAACTGAGTTCTAGTGGTGTATTAGTCAGGATTCTCCAGAGAAACAGAACCAATGGGATATACATATAGATATATAGAAAGAGATTTATTATTAAGGAGCGGTTCGCAAGATTATGGAGTCTGAGAAGTCTCAGAATCTGCCACCTGCAGGCAGGAAACAGAGGAACGTGGGTGGTGTAGTTGCAGTCCAACTGCGAAGGCCTAATAGGAACCAGGGGAGCCAATGGTGTAAGTCCCAGTCTGAGCTCAAAGGCCTGAGAACCAGGAGCACAGATGTCCTGACCTAGGGCAGGAGAAGTTGGATGTCTCAGCTTAAGCAGACAGCAAATTGCCCTTCCTTCACCTTTTTTGTTCTGTTCGGGCCCTCAATGGATTGCATGATGTCCATCCACATTGGTGAGGACCATCTTCTTTGCTCAGTTAGCTGATTCAATGCTAATTTCTTCCAGAAACACTCTCATAGTCACACCCAGATATAATGTTTTACCAGCTCCCTGGGCATCTCTTTGCTCAGCCAAGTTAACACATAAAATTAACCATCACAAGTGGTTTCTTTTGAGCCCATGCATAAAGCATCAAGTAGGGCCAGCCCTATATTTAGACTTCCTGATTACATAAGCCCAAAATTCCCTTTTACAACTGAAGCCAACTAGAAGTGAGTTTTCTGTCATGCCATCATAAATACTCCCAATGTAAAATGGGTGAAACATTATAAAAGTTTCTATAAAGGAAAAAAATCAATACTTATTTCATGACTTTTTTATCTCATTGAAAATGCAGAATCCGTAAGAAAAATACTTGGCACATAAAAATGTTTTGTGCAGGGGTCGGCCCCGTGGCTTAGCGGTTGAGTGCACACACTCCGCTGCTGGCGGCCCGGGTTCGGATCCGGGCGCGCACCGACGCACCGCTTCTCCGGCCATGCTGAGGCCGCGTCCCACATACAGCGACTGGAAGGATGTGCAACTGTGACGTGCAACTGTCTGCTGGGGCTTTGGGGAGAAAAAAAATGGGAGGAGGGTTGGCGGTGGGTGTTGGCTCGGAGCCCGTCTTCCTCAGCAAAAAGAGGAGGATTGGCATGGATGTTGACTCAGGGCTGATCTCCCTCACAAAAAAAAAAAAAAAAAAAAAATATTTTGTGCAAAATCTAGTTTATAGTGTATCATAGTGCTTTTTTGGGGAGAAAATGCAACCCTATAGATCCTTTTCTTTCTTCCTTCTTTAGCTAACTGCTAAAATGGTGGATCTTACCACTTTAAAATCATTTTACCACTTCCTTTCTATTTACTCTCTAAACCCACTTCTTTGCTTTCAGCATTTATAAAATTCTTATGATTTTGTCACTTTTTCTCCATTTCTTTGTTAATCTTTTCCACATTTTTTCATTCTTAACTCATAGATTTAAGCATTAATTTTATTTCCTTTGGAAACAGTAACAAGAGGGAGAGAATTTTCCAATTTCTTTTGGAAAGATGCTTTTGTATTTTACCTCAAAACAAAAGATTTCACCATAGTACATAATCTGCCTCCAAAATGATAATGTCTCTTCATAGTTGGTATATAACCAAAAACTCAAAACTAACTGAAAATCCAAATATTCACTCTGGAAGTTTGAATTTTTTTAGACAAAATCAGCATCTGTTATATGGGATAACATATTCAAGAGGGCTGTTTCTAATTTAATAAATATCAATGATAGGATATAACTAAAACATCATGACTTAATTACCCAAAATTTAAATGTTCCCAAGTTTGTTTCAAAATGATCTTTTGTCAACTCCTAAATAGAAAAGGTGACTGAACATGAGACAATTTTAAAAAACATGAAATTCTGTGTCAATTATTTCTCAATAAAACTGGAAAAAAAATGAAATGAAACAATGCATCCATTGAATATGCAAATACGACAATCATTACAGCATAATGCCTTCTTTAGTTTGATGGGTGTTTGAGTTGTTTCCTAAGAAAATTACTGAATATCAGAAATTTCTGAAAAAGCAGAAAAATAATGAA
This sequence comes from Ceratotherium simum simum, assembly GCF_057802395.1. Lineage (NCBI taxonomy): Eukaryota > Metazoa > Chordata > Mammalia > Perissodactyla > Rhinocerotidae > Ceratotherium > Ceratotherium simum. The sequence goes on along the minus strand of NC_141903.1, from coordinate 17,412,222 downwards.
TAAGTCAAAAATTCTTTGCAATAATTGGCATATCCATATTGTCATGTAAAATAAAATTGCTTTTATAGTATAGCTTGCGTGGTCTCCCTTACATCTAAGAAATGTTGTCATCACAGCTATTGCTAATGCACAGCAGAAATTGAAAACATAGGGTACTTTGACCGTATGGAATATAAGAAGTTGAAAACTTTGGACAGATTGACCATATGAAATATGGCTCCCTGATGAACTTAGCTAGGTTGTGCATGTGGTGACTGAGCTAATTGTTTGGGTAACAGTTCTTTTTATACATAGCTGACTGAATTGATTCTGTGATTAATCTGGCTTGGTTGTTTCTATGACTCAAATCACTGTATCCAGAATTGTTCTGAATGTTAGATTTTGTTTTATCTTATAAACATGTTCAAATATAACTGGAAATAGAGTCTGCATATCATAGACACGATGTTCTTTTATGCACATGTGGGCAATGCTCTGGACATGCAACAGGGAAGACTTCTTTCTGTTTGGCCTGTTACTTTGGGAATAGACGTCAGTGGAATTAATCTCTCTGCATGTGTCATCCTTCCTATCACTGGTACTATGATCCTCTTTCCAGAAGATGTGTCCTTTTTTCTTCATTCCCTTATGTTGACTATGCAAGTATGACAATCATTAGAGCATAATGCCTTCTCTAATTTGATTTGTGTTTGAGTTGTATGCTAAGAAAATTACGGGATATAGAAAGTTTCTGATAGAGACAGCAGAAAAATAATAAATAATTGAAAAACTCTTTGCAATATTTGTCAAATACTGAAATTCCCCAAATCCTCCTATCATATAAGAGAAATGTGAAGACAAAATATTCTAAATCGAAAGGCTTTAGATTAGTCTCTGGTGGTTATATTCAAGGAATGCAGAAATATAGGGTGATAGAGAGACGACTAAAACATAAGCTTGGAGCAGATTATCCAGAACAGTTGTGATACCAGTTTAATCAGAAAGTCTTAAGATAGTCCTTCTTTCCTACGGAAGTCATTCTCAGCACCTCCTAGTCGGAATAAGACAGATATGTCAAAGGGAAAAGAGCCACTATTCATTTAGTGCCTACTTTGTTACAGAGACTTGGCTGAGCACTTTTCATGCTATACTGCATGTGGTACTCATGACCTTATCACAATTAAGTAGATTAAGTTCTTAATAGAAAATAAAAGAAGACTTACAAGTCAACAGGGGAAAAGATGGATTATTCACTATATTATTTTGGTAATAAGAAAACCAATTTAGGAAAAACTAAAATTATGCACCTAAATAGACTTCAAATGAAATAACAAGTTAGATGTAATAAATAAAACATGAAAAAAATGCAACTTAATAGGACAATCATAATTAAATGAACCAATAGTTTTTATTGAGTACGTACTGTGTACAGGATATTGTGCTAGGCTTTATAGTTAATATAAAAGTTATATGCTTTTTGGTATTTCTGAATATCCTGGAGTTACTTGGAAATAATTTGTTCTCAAACTAGTTTCCCTAGAGAATGTGAAAGTAGAGTGTAATGAACACGTTCTGCACACCACTTCAAAGTCTTTTGGACTCACCTGTCATTCCAGTACTGCTGCTGTGACTAATTCAGAACAGGTTTTGATTGACCCGTTTCACCAAACAGAACCTCCTAGTGCTTGCTTCTAACTCCAGGACTTTTTAATAGGTACTCCAAAATATGAAACCTAGAAACATGCTTACATTAATGGCCTTGGGGTCACTCCTGGTCAGTGGGGGAAAGGAGACTGTGGATAAATAATTCCCACATTCATCTCCATTTGGGCAGTTTTAAGGACATATTTTATAAGGCTTCTTAGACTATCCCTCAGGATGGAGAATCAGTAGCCCAAACTGCATAACACATGTTTACATTGACATCCTCTCCTTTCTTGTTTCACTCCTCCTGTCCTGCAGTCTGACTTTCTGGGATTGGGCTCAGGAATTAGCAAGACTGAGGTCTGAATCCAGGCTTCATGCATTCAAGCAGAGTGATCTCAGGCTAGCTAACTAACATGTCTAAGCCTCCGTTTCCTTATCTGCAAAAAAAAAATCATCATAGAATTTTTGTGAATTTAATGAGCTAATGTTTGGCAAACAGTAAGTGTAAAATAAAAATAAAGACAATTTTTTAATGAAGAAAGCAATCAAGAATTGGAAGGTAAGGGAAGAATTTTTATGCCATGTACATTTACATATTCAGTAGGATATATTAAGATCATACTCAAAATCCTGTTATTAGGGGCTTCACAGACAGAAAGAAGCTGTTAAAGACTATACATGTGCATTATCGTTCTTGACTGTTGGATTTGTTTGCCATATAGATAAAACTGATCTGATTCAGGTGCAGACAAAATTACCAGTGATTCATTTCCATTTCTTATGTGTGTTATAACGTCTTATCAGAGAGTAAAGTAAAATCAATGGACAGAAATGTTGTGTTTTTTCTACATTAGGAATTTTTAGCAAATTCATTTTCTAGGATTCCTTTCCCTGTCAACATCCCTAACATCCCTAAGGGCGAGTTCAATACTTAAGGATAGAAAGACTGGCAATGTTTTGGCAGGTGGTAGAAAAATAAATATATGATTGAAACCCACTGAAATATTTGTTCTGTACTCTTTCAATTTTACTTTTTTAGAAAAGCCATAGCATAATACTTTCCAAAAACTGATCTTTGTTTACTTGTTGAGTGACCTTTGTATAAAAATTAAATCAAAGTTCCATTTTTTATGTAGGACGTATTTTCTAACGACAGCTGAAATAAAATAATGCTTCCAGCTCTTTGTTGTATTTGACATACATCTATTCCTATTTGCAATAACATTTGTTTCCCCTGTTCCCAAGGCATGATATGATGACAGACAGTGTTAAAGCACATAAAACTCAGAAAATATGTAAAAGCAGATCTGTATATTTGGTTTCTCAAGTTATTCCACTACATCCGTTTGCTTGTCTCAGTGGTTTCAGTTGAAAAAATGTTCAATTTCTAACTAGTCTCTATAAGTAAATTGGATTTTTTGTTAATGTGTATTAAGTTCCACATTCATCATTTTCTGCTATGTTTTAATTTTTTGATTATATAGATATGTTAAAAATGACTATAGCACTCTTTGGGTGGAGCAGACTAATAAAAGGATTGTTGAATTTACTTTATTTCATAGTTCACCTGTGTGGAAACTGTAACTATAATAAGTTGAGGTCTGAGATCAAGTACAGAACAATAATTTTGTGCTAGCCTTATGCCGGTCTGTTGACTTCTCTCTGCATTTTTGCTTTGACACCTAAACATTTTCATTACCATGGTGGTAAAGAGTAGGATTTATAATGTTTCACTTTCATTGTTGTTCATAAAGTTTTTGATCAGTTATCTAGATAAACTGAACAATGCAGACTTACAATCCAAGCTTTGAAGTAAAGTTTGTGTACATATTATTGAAAAAATTGATTAAACTTTCTCTTATCTTTTTTGATAAATACACCAACACATATTTGGATGCTGTAATTTTCAAGCCATTATTCAAAATATTTCCAATATAAAGAAAAAGTAACATGCATTTTAACTAAATTTATCAGTTTCATATAGGTTTTTATATTGGCTCAATTACGTCATCAATGTATCATAAACAGTATCTTGGCTGAGCACTATTGTCATGATTCCCATGTAGAATCAATATTTCAACACACCAACAGTTCATTTTGTTTTTCCAGCTTATCTTCAGCAACAATTTTACCTGAGAAATCCCACACTTGTGAAGTTTACTTTTCTCTTTATTTCAGTGATAATCAACTGAGACTAAAGGCCATTATGGTCAAAGACACAAAGGAAAAATAAAGTCATTGACTCCTGAACATTTCAGCTCCTATCTTCAAAGGCACAAAAAGCGCAATGGAAGTCAGTATAAAGCAATTAATTCAGTGTGATGTTTACAAGAGATTATGTAGAAATTAATAATATGAGCACTATAGGTGTAGAATTGGGCTGTGAATGCTACATCTTAAGAAATTGGTTAGCCATAAATTCCTCCTTTGTCTTGCCTTCCAAAGGACTTATATAAAAGAAATATTCTTTTTTGGAATCTCAATTTGCCATTTTGCTGTCAAACAATAGTCATTGACAAGCTAGAGTTGGGATCTGAGGTGTGAAGATGGAATGGTAGCTGTGAAGAAAATACTCCTAAAACTTTTTGTAGGTGTTAACTCACTAGTGTTACTAGCCTCCCTTTACACTTTGGTGATGCATCCTTAGAACATACGTCCAGCATCAAAGATTATTACCTGAAACATCCTTGGATCAAAGTGAAGTTGGCTGACACGTTTCAAGCTGAACACATCTGTTAAGATGACATTTTCAGGAACAGGGAGAGCACTGAGATTTGAGGATCTGAGATGTGAATCTCTGTTCTCATGTTCTCGATACTGAAAGGACACAGAAGGTGCTGAAATATCAAGTGTCATCACTTCTTGGTGAGTCTGGCAAGTATTTGAGCGACTTTAGAGACACTACTAAGACACTTCTCCTGATGGAATTATATTGGTGAAATTAACCAAAGATCTAGTTTTTCTCATGTGAAAAATCTTATTTGTCTTTTTAAAATCCGTGTCTCTTCTGAAGTGCAAAAGAAGGAGCTTTTCTAGCCAAAACACATTCAAAAGTGGATTGAAGATAAATCAAGTAAAAGATTGCAGAGATGCCTGCTTTCCATCCTTTTACACTCTCTCCCTTTCACACAACTTTCCTTTCCAAAAGCTCTCTTCTGAGGCAAGCAGCCTTGAGATATTGGCAAGGATCTTCCCCAAAAGTACTGTGAACTTGAAAGGAAAAAAGAATTTGTAGATATTTCAAAAGCAGCACTCACCTCTCTGCCAGACCAAAAGTGTCTCTTTTCTTCCAATTTGATTTTCATCCAAATAGAATGAAAAACAATATACCAGAATACTTCAGGCTGATATACCTGAGTTACTGCATTGTAACCAATCCCTAAAAGCCTTTCCAATGTTACAGGTACAAACTGTTTAATTGCTACCAAGAAAGGATGCTGTACTTGGTGTTATGATCAATAAGAGTACTGAATAATCCTGAAAAAATGTTACGGGAGTTTGAGAAATAGATGTGTTTGAATGCAATTTACAGTACATGGGTGCTAGCAATGTTTATCACAAAACTTTGACAGAACACCATGTTATAATACATTTTGCCAATAAAACAGAGAAAAAAATTTATTCCACTGGCAGGAAGGAAATGACTCGGCATTGAGTTCTCACAACTGAAGCACTGAATTTGTAAGGGAGTACATACCTCTAGTAGGTACAGAAATAGGAGATAATCTTCTTTTTTCCTCTGTTTTCTAGAACATATAACGTGTAGCCTACAGGTAAGTGGAAGAACTATTCACAGGCTGCCTTTTCTACCTCTTCTCCCCCATCCAAATATCAGTGATGCGGCTGGAATTAAGTTCTAGAAAGTTTGAATCTCTGCTTTCAGAATTTGAAATCATCAACTTAAAACACTCAGATTTAATTTATTTTTCTTGTTAGCTTTGGCCTGGGAATTCATTAATCATTATTTTATCACACAGAGAGCTAATGCTTGTTTACCTTATGGAGTATAATTTAATCGAGCAAAATCCTATGATAATTAAACAAGCAGTATAGAGTACAAAATAATGAATTTAGGAATCACCAGTAGTTTTTATCAGGCTTTCAAAGACTAAAGAGCCATAGGTTGTAAAAATGTAGTAGCAAAAAATGAAGAAAAAGAAAAAAAATGATCACTCTGCAACTGACAATCTGTTGTGCTAGATAATCTCTTGGAACACTACTGTCAACACCAACACGTCAGGGCACTGGAAACATAATTGGGAGAAAAGGAGGTTGGGGGGAAGGTGATCCAAGGAGGTGTAGGAGACTCCTCTAGTAAAAAAAGAGAGCAAAAAGATTTCTAGTATAGTGAAAGAAGATATGTTAATTTAAAAAAATAACCATCTGAATAGATAAAGACTCAACTACAGTTGGGTATGGAACCAGATCTATAATTCAGAGATCAGGTAAACTGCTCCCTTTCTAAATATGCAACAGTAATTTTCATCTGGCCTAGATTAAATTATCTTTCCAACACCACGTGGAACACAAATTCACACCCAAAACAGAAATGTATCTCTGTCCTATTTTACTGCTGAACTATAGATGTTAGAAACAATAAAGTTTAAACTTTCGTTGTGCAAAATATTTACATTAAAGAAGTGAATCTTACTTCTAGCAGCCTGAGCACTTTCCAAGGAATATAGGACAGCTAAATGGTTTGAGGAAGTTGCTGAATGTTTTTTTCACATCTACATGTCATATCTGCAAAATGATTATCTGATGATAAGCTGGAAGAATTCACATTTAATTTTTCTAATTAAAAGAGATTCTGACAATAAATTTTTCAAAAGCATTTTTATCACAATTTCCCCTTTGTCATCCTTTCTCTACTTTCTTGAATAGAGAGCAAAATAAACTTATAGAAAAAGATGAAATTAATAGCTAAAATCCAATCACTTAATCATCAGTGAACAGTTTTGTTGTTTTAAACAATTTTGTAAGTAGTTTTTATTATATTCAAATGTATGTATATCATGTAGCAAAACTTTATAATTATTTTTTCATTTGTTTTTCTTTCATCAATTTTTATGCCAAGAATATTTTAATTACTTTTCATTAACTTATATAAACATAATTAATATTTACTTATCTTTATTTTCCATCAATGCAAAAGAACAATCTTGGTTTAGAAGCTTGATTAAAAATGTAACCATTGTTTAACATTTTCCTTTGTTGAGGTTCTCTTAAAAGCTTATTTTAATAGGTCAGATAAGTTTACTTATTTAATGTTTCACTCTCTTAAAACTGTTACTATAAATGAACATATCTTTTTGTTGCTATAGAAAAAATTTAACTATGAGTGTATTCTCCCTTGCTAAAATGAATCCTTAATTTTACAAATAGAGCTAAGATTAATTCGTATTTTGTTAACATTATTTTCTATTTTCATAAAGTTGCAATCTTGCAAAATTAGAATGTTACCCACTAAAAGCTCTCATTTTGAAGACATAATAAAAAGCCAAATGATAAAAATTTCTCTCAAGAATGATTGCATATAATACAAGAAAGAAAGAGTTTGGTTATTTGCCCAGGTAATTTTTATTCACTTAAACCATGACACTCCTATCTGTTGTATTACAGTGCATTGCAATAATTACGTTGCATTGCAACTGGTGTTAAATTATTTCAATGGAAGAAAGCATTTATGGACTATAAAGTATTAAACTCACAAAAACAAATTTATTTTTTCAGTGCTTTCAATAATAAAGCTACTTTTACCCTAGTGTGTATTGTTATGGTAAGAAAAAATAACCAATTGGTTGATTGGAACTGACTAAAAGGAAAAGTTTCATTATTTGCACTTCAAGCCACACAGTTCTGAGTTTCTTGGTCTCCTCACCCTATGGTTTTGCTTGCCTGGTTCCTAACCCTGAACAGTATGTGTAAAATAAACAATAGGAATAAGCTATGCAATGTTAAAAATATAGCCCTATACTCAATAAAACTTTCCTATATTTTAAGGTGTCAGATGATAACCTGAGCACTGTTGCCAATTAACTATAGGAACTTAGGCAAGTCTATTTTTTAATTTTGAGTCTCAGTTGACTCATCTGCAAAGAAAGGAATGGAGTCCATATCATTTAGGGAAGGACAAACAATATTGCACAGTTGTAAGAGTAAGAGCTCAAACTTTCAGGCAGGCAAATCTGAGAGTGAAGCCTAACTTTTTGGGAAAATTACTTCACCCCTATAAACTGTAGCTATATTTGTAAAATGGAGATAATTGTACTTGCCATACACGGTAAAGAGCTAATGCAATATCATATAACATCTAGTACCTACTATGTGTACAAAGTAATTACTATTAAAATAATCTTCTAAGATGCCTCCTGGTTCTCTAATTCTAAAATTCCCTTTACTATGAGCCTTTCATGTGAGTGAGGAAATATATGAATAAGGAAATAACAATACAAAATACATCAGTAGATGTAATATATCTGTGACAACATTAAGAATTATTAAGAACATTAAGAATTATTAATCAAAACATGAATCTATTATATTTAGAGATGAAAATGTATTTATTTAGTAGAAAGAACGTGTTGAGTTCATGAATTCAACATAAGAAAAGATAATGTCAGGGGAGACTTTGGGAAGAAATGTAAAGATAAGGAAAAGGAGGCTGCATAATGTTTACATTCTTGCAGACATCAGATTGCAAACATTCTACATTCTTGCAGACATCATTGATTGTTCTTTGGACAAAGAGTAAGTTTCACGGGGATGCCATTTGTGGTCTTGGGAGGGAGCAGGTGAGTTGAGAACTTCTGCAGGTCTGTTGCCTGCATTCTCAATGACCTGATTTTAGTCAGTATGTAGGAACATGTGTTCCTGCTTCTGTTGGCTTATCTGATCAACAAGGTGGCCATTTCTGATGAAAGAAACCTGTAGCATTTGGCTTTTGTAGATGTATGCTTCCTAGTAGTAGTTCTTTAAATGGGCTTTGGTTACTAGCAATTTCGGCAGCTTGCTTTTTTGTTTACCCCATCTGCCTCTTCCTGCCAACATTTTAATCTGTTTTACATTGACTCTTTACTCTTTGGGCTCTCTCTCTCCATCAAATTCTCCATGCAAAATCCCAACCCTGGTTAAACTGATCTCTCTATATATTGAACTCCTGCTTCTGAAGAGGTGAACATGGCAGGAGAAAACTACCAATTGTGCTGATGTCTCACTTTAAATTTATGACCACAAATCACAAGTGGGCACTCAGCATTGCCTGACAATTCCATTGAAATTCCTAGTCAACTTGTCCCCTTAATGCAATGACTATTTCACATTCCTACCCAGTCATTCAATTTCCCCTTCCTCTGTCTCACTCCCAGCTGCTTGGCTCATTTTGTACTTTCTTCACTGAGAAAGAAGAAACAATCAGACAAGTACTGCTTCGTCTTCCCACCACCTAATTTATGAGCCCACTGGAGCAGTAACAAAATATGCTGCTTCCATTCTTGTAATTGTGATCAAACTACTCCTGCTTCTTCTACGGCCCAGCTCAACATATGGACACAAAATCCAACACCATTTCACCTGCTCAAGGATTTTGCTTCTGCAGTCATCTCCTCATCTCCCGCTGCATTATCAATTCTACTCTGTCTACTGAATCACTTTATCAACATAAAACTTGCCATAATATCCCACAATTTGAATATATAACCCTTTCCCCAAATCTGTATTCCGCTCTCTTTCCGTATCACTGCACCTTTTTTGGGAAAACTCTTTACAGTTGCTTTTTCTACTTCTACACATTTTATTTTTCTACCCAATCAGATTTTTGTTTCTACTACCACAAGAAACTACTTTTGTCAGGATCAACAGTGGCTCTCAATCTTACTAAATTTAATTTCTGAACCTGTCTTATTTCCTCAGTATTTAACCCAGTCGAATTATTCTTTCCTGGATAATAGGGATCTCAAATGAATGTAGTCAACACTGACCTCTTAATTTCTTACCAAGCACCCTTCCCCCCAGCTGTGCCTCCTCAGATTCCCTCTCTCAGTTAATTATGTATAATTCCCTCAATTATCCAGGTCAAAGACCTAAGAGTTATGGTCCCTCTTTTTTCTCCTCCTTGATACTCAATTAATCAGCAAGTTCCCTTAACTTTTCCTTCAAAATATATCCTGAATCTAACCACATCTCACCAACTCTTCTACTTCTGCTTTGGTCTAAGTTAGCATCTCCCTCATGTATAACTCAATAATCCTCTAAGCAGGCATCTTGCTTTGTTTCTTGCTGCACACCTTCCCTGGTATATTCCTAACATAATAGATTTATTATTTAAAGCTGTAAAAATAAAATCATGTGACTTACCTGAATAAAACTGCAATGGCTTCACATTGCACTGAGAATCAAATCTAAACTTCTTTCTGTGACCTACGAAACCATGTCTAAAATGTATGACCTCTCCCTTCCTTCCTCTCTGATCTTATAGCCTACTACTTCCCTCTCCCATCACTCTCCAGACATGCAGAGTTTCTGTCTGGTCATAGAATATTCTGGTCTTTTCCCTGTTCTGTAGACTTTGGGACTCTACATCCGATCTTCCTCTGTTGAGAGTATGACAGTCTGGAAGATGTTAATAGCTATAGTAGAAATTATTTATTATATTATTCAGGCTCCATCCCTTTCTTATTTTATGCAGTTTTGGTATAGCTGTAAATCAAGATAATGTTTTTTATTCTGGCCAAATTACTATTCATTAGCTTTTACAATTCCTGGAGATAACTTTATTTGCATTCTTTCTGAGACTTGTTCAGTTAACATATTTGTTAGGGCTGCCATAACAAAGTACCATAGATTGGGAGGCTTAAACAATAGAAATTTGTTTTCCCATAGTTCTGGAGGCTAGAAGTCCAAGATCAAGGTGTCAGCAGAGTTGGTTTCTTCAGAGGCTTCTCTCATTGCCTTGTAGATGGCCCTCTTTTCCCTCTGTCTTCACATGATCTTTCCTTTGTGCAATCTGTGTCCTAATCTCCTCTTCGTTTTTTTATAATTTTTTTTTTATTTATTTTTCCCCAAAGCCCCAGTAGGTAGTTGTACATCATAGTTTCACATCCTTCTAGTTGCCGTATGTGGGACGTGGCCTCAGCATGGCCGGAGAAGCGGTGCATCGGTGCGTGCCCGGGAACCGAACCCAGGCCGCCAGCAGCGGAGTGTGCGCACTTTAACCGCTAAGCCACGGGGCCGGCCCTCTCCTCTTCTTTTAAAGACATCGATCATATTGGATTAGGGCCCACCCATAAGACCTCACTTTACTTTAATTACCTCTTTAAACGTATCTCCAAATACAGTTCAAATTCTGAGCTTCTGGGGGGGTTGGAACTTTAATATATGTATTTTGGAGGGACACAGTTCACTTCAGAACAAATAATCTTTTTAATTTTGAGACTTACCTGTAATCTTCCAATACACATACATATTTTGTTTTCCTGAGTCTGAACCAGTCTCCGTTGCTTTCAGTCAAAGAACTCAAATGACTATAATGGACCACAGTTTCTTTCAGTATATATATATTTCAGGCATGGGATTCATTGAACCATTATGCCATTTTATGTCCTGTTTACACAGACTATAAAAATACACAGCCATTCAGTTGTGTGAAAGGAAATTTATAAGGCATGACTGAGTATGGACACTTTTGCTACCTTTATTTAGGGCCAAACAATTTCTTTGAACTTTTGTATCCATAGCTTTTTTTTTTTCTGGCAACTGAGGGAGATTTTTGCTTGTTCAAGGGAAAGAGAAAGTCATTTGAGGAAGAGAGGAGAAATAGCAGCCACCTTTTATTAAGCTTATACCAACCTAAAATCAGATTCTTAAGTTTGTACATGTTTTACATATCAGACCTCATTTTGTTACTGAAAATCTTAGTTTCCTAATGAAATGAAGAGCGATTTTAGTCATTATTTCAATCCTTATTAAGGCCTAATTATTTATTTATTTATTTAAGCTCAAAGAATAACAAAATACCATAGCACACTTGCCCTTTGAAGCAGTCACTTATACACTGAGACATCTGGTCTACTCTACACAAGGATTCTGGTAGCAGATTTTTAAAAAACATTATACTTATGTAAAACTTAAAATAGTATATGAAATCAAAATATATCATATAAACACAAAGTTCTTCATTTCTTAACCTTTGTCCAATAGTCTCTCAACATGTATTTCTTTTTAGGCAACCCTAATTTATTATCCCAATGCCACGTGAAAGTCAAATTGTTCAGAACTGGATATGTTATCCTATTCTTGCCATAAACTTACTCTTGTTTCTGTTTTTACGTTTATCTCTTTTCACTGTTTTTACTTATACTCATTATCCAAGCTAAGGAACTTGAAATCACACTTGATTTTTTAAAAAATGTGGGCCTTATTCAGTCAATCACCGAGGTCCATTTCCCTTGAGTTACCACTTCACTGTCAGTCCATGAGGATCAGGTGGAGAGGACTGTATCATTCAGTTCTGGGGCCTCCCACTGTACTTTATAGAAGTGGTAAATGATGACCCCAGCTGGTCTAATAAGACTCAATCTTGGAATTTGTGTGTGTGTGTGTCATTAGAAAGGGGTAGCCATATTTTTTAGAGATGCTGCTGAGCTGGAAGAATGTAACCTGAAGCTGCCGTTAGCCACCTTCCATCATGAGGTGGAAGTCTGTCTGAGGATATAGCCACCCAGAGTAAATCACTGACTGACTGGAGAGATACAGATATTCAACGACATTTTTGAACTCCTAGTTCTATCTATTTCTGAAGTTAGCAGATATCTCTGAGCTTTTTAGTTCCCTGAGCAAATAAATTCTCCTTTGCTGTTTCAGTTTGAGTTGGGTTCTGTCAATTACAGGAAAAAGAATCCGGAATATTACAACAATGAATAAATGAGGAGATATTTTAATAATTTGGAAGCCATTTTCCAAATATACGGACACTTATGGGATTCCATGATTTCATCATCTCCACTTGATTCTCTTATGGCATATTTAGATTAATATTACAACTTCTATTCTTTTAACCCTAGGGCCCAGTTTACAGAAAAATACCCACATTTAGACAGTGGCTATTCTTTCATGGTGTAAAATAAGGAACATCTGTGTGTGTGTGTGTATGTGTGTGTGTGTGTAAGGAGTAGGGGTTATGCTCCATTTCCTTGAAGGTGGAGTATCCACATAAATTTTATTTGGAATTCTGCATGGGAAATTTGTCCCTTCTTCCACATTTATTTATTTAATCATGTGTGTGTTTATACTAGCATGGATTCATCGATATTTATTTTATTCTTAGGGTTATATTCCAATATTAGATTATTTATTTTGTTGCTCAAATTGTTCCAGCTTTGGCCATTGGACACTCTTTCAGTTGGTTTCGGTGTCCCTTTGAGATACTCCCATTGTTGTGTTTGTTTGTTGCTTTGAGTACTTCCTTACTTTCTGAAATTGCAAGATGCTCCAGGCTCATCCTGTGTATTTCCTGCCTGTCCTAGAATCAGCCATTCTCCAAGGAGTCCTGGTCCTTTTAGTGGAGAATGATAGTAGCAAACAAGATGTGGGCACTAAGTGTGCTCATTGGCACTAGAGTGTCATTGCTTCTAGGACCTCGCAGCTGACAGAGCAGAAAAACATGTTTATACTACACTGTGTATACACATATATCTATAAATACTTTATATTTATCTATCTGTATCTATATTAAGCTAAACATGAGATAATATTGATGTCTCCGACTCTAAACCATTATCACATGGATCATCTTAGTCTTCTTTCCGGGCTGGTCTGAAACCTCCCATTCCAGCAGTGGGAAACCTGACTTCCACAATTCACCCTCTATTGACTTAATTGTTCAATTCCAGTATACATGTATAGTGGTTTCCAAATTGTTAATCACACCCTTGTGGGGGGAAAAGCATTTACAAACTAGAGTACAGTGCTTAGGTTTACTTCCTTTTCCTTTAGTCTTACAGACTCCACTCATTTCCAAGCTTTTCAGGTCAGCAACATTTTTGCCAGCCCCTTCAGTGGGGTTGTTTCATATACTTATAATAGAGTCCAATTATTTTTTATAGTCTTGATTCCATTCTGAGAGCCACTAAATTCTTAAATAATTTAATTTAATTTATATATATATATATATATATATCAAGGTTCATTCTTTTTTGAGCTAAATTTCTATGGGTTTGACAAATGTGTAATGTCATGTATCCATCACTACAGTATCATACAGCATAGTTTCACCATCATAAAAAAAATCTCTTGTGCTTCACCTATCAATCCATAGCCTGTTTTCATGCAAGGATTGCTTTTTCTTAAAAAAATAAACTTTTAAATTTAGAATAGATTTAGATTTACAGAAAACTTGTGCAAGTGGTAAAGAGAGTTCTCATATACCCCAAACCAAGTTTCTCCTTTGTGGAAATTCTGTTTTTTTATGACCTTGATAGTTTTGAGGAGTAGTGATCAGGTATTCTGTAGAATACCTGTCAATTAGAATTTATCTGCTGTTTTTCTCATGATTAGACTGTGATTGTGTGTTTTGGGGAGGAAAATCGCAGAGTTAAAGTGTCATTTTTGTCTCATTGTATTAAGGTTTCCAAGAAACCCTGACAACCACTGATTTGTTTACCATTTCCATAGTTTTGCCTTTTTCAGAATATTAAAAGAATGAGATCATATAGTCTGTAGCCTTTTATGACTTCCTTCTTTCACTTGACATTATGCATTTAAGATTCATTCATCAACATCTTTGAGTGGTTTAATAGTTTATTCCTTTTAATCACTAAATAGTATTCTCTTATATGCTAATTCCCATGCTATATGCTAATACTGTACATATTATATGCCAATTCTATTGTATGCTAAACAGTATTAATTGCTAACTAGTATTCTACCACAGCTTGTTTATATTTTCACTTATTCGAGCACATCTTGGTTGTTTCCATTTTGGGGCAATTGTGAAACATTATTTGGCTGCTTTAGACACTTACATGCAGGCTTTTGTGTGAATATAACTTTCAGATCAGTTGGATTGTATGTTTTGGTTTATAAGAAACTATCAACTGTCTTGCATTTTTACTAGCAATGAATGAGAATTCCTATTGCTCCACATCCTCACCAGAAATTGATATTGTCAGCGTTTTGGACTTTGGACATTCTAATATGTGTGTAGTAGTGTCTCATTGTTATTTTAATTTTCACTTTCCTAAATGACAAATTATGCTAAACATTTTCTTCATATGATTATTTGTCATTCATATATATTCTTTGGTGTTCAGATCTTTTGTTGATTTTTAAATTAGGTTGTTTTCTTATAGTTTGGTTTTAAGATATCTTTGTATATTTTGGATATACGTCCTTTATCAAATATGTTTTGCAAATATTTTTTCCAGTCTGTATATTGTTTTTTCATTCTTTTAATGGTGTCTTTCTCAGAGCAGAGATTTTCAATTTTAATAAAGACAAACATCAATCTTTTCTTTCATGGATCATGATTTTGGTGTTGTATCTGAAAATTCACCACCAAAACCAAAGTCATGTAGGTTTGTTCCTATGTTTTCTTCTAAAAATTTTATAGTTTTTAAATTTTACCACTAGCTATAGGATTCTTTGTGTGTTATTGTTTGAGAAAGGTGAAAGATCCTTTACTAGGTTCATTTTTTGAAAAAATATTTGGATGTCCAATTGCACAAGTTCCATTTGTTGAGAAGATTATCGTTTCTCTATTCAATTGTCTTTGCAACTTTGTCGAAGATTAGTTGACTATATATTTGTGTAGATCTATTTCTGAGCTCTTAAATTGTGGGTTCCTGGATCCAATTCCAATGTGTATGTGTGGGTGGTTCCCCACACTAACAAGCAATTCTCAGGACACCAGCTGGGTGTCCTATAATTCAACTCAATTCTGACACTATCTGCCTGGGGATGGTATCAGATCCCACAGGTTAAGGGTTCGGTCTACAAGAGGGCTGCCCCCTACCCCAACACTTGAGATGCCAGTTGCAGCCCAGGTTGTACCTGTGCTTCTGACCAACTGGCTATAAATCAGATGTTCCCACAACCCCCTGACCCCCTCCCTAGGTTCCATTAATTGGCTAGAGTGGCTCACAGAACTCAGGAAATCCATTTAGTCACTAGACTACCAATTTATTATAAAAAGGAGCAGCCAGATGAAGGAGATGCATAGGGCAAAGTGTGTAGGAAGGGACATGGAGCTTCCATGCCCTCTCCAGGTGGACCATTCTCCCTATATCTCCACATAACCCAGAAACTCTCTGAACCCTGTCCTTTTGGGTTTTTATGGGGGCTCCATTACATAGGCATGATTGATTAAATCATTGGCCATTGGCAATTGATTTCATCTCCAGCCCCTCTCCCCTCCCTGGAGATCAGAGACTGAAAGTTTATAATCACAGGATTGGCTCCATTGGCAACCAGCCCCCATTCTTAGTGCTTTCCAAATCACTTCATTAACATGACATCAGACAGCTTTATTACCCTCAACAGTAAGAAATTTCAAAGGTTTTGGGAGCTGTGAGCCAGAAACTGTGGTCAAAGATCAAATATATGTGAGAAATATATTTTGGCCATCTGAATGACCAAATATACATTTTTTATAAATCACAATATCATAGCTCTCTATTCTGTTCCACTGATCTGTCCTTCACCAATTCACCAATACCATGCTATCTTGATTATTGTAGGTTTATGGCCAGTATTGAAATTGATTGGCATGGGTCCTTCCACTTTTTCTTGTTTTTTAGTATTGTGCTGCTTATTATAGGCTTGGCGTTTTCATATAAACTTTAGAAACAGTTTGTTGATATCTACAAAATTGTTTGCTGGGATATTATTGGAGTTCATTGTATTTGTAGATCAAGTTTGGAAGAATTGACACGTTAATAATATTGAGTCTTCAAATCCATGTACACAAACTATCTCTCCATTTATTTAGATCCGCTTTGATTTCCTTCATCAGCATTGTGTAGTTTTCTACCTACAGATCCTGTACATATTTTCTTGGATTTATACCCAAATATTTCATTTATTTTGGTGTTATTGTAAATTTATTGTCTTTTAAATTTCAATGTCTAATATTTATCACTGATATATAGGAAAGCAATTAACTTTTGTTTATTGACCTTGTATCCTGTGACCTTGCAATACAGTCGTGTGTCGCATAAGGAAGGGGATGCCTTCTGAGAAATGCATTGTTAGGTGATTTTGTTGTTGTGTGAACATCATAGAGTATACTTACACAAAGCTAGATGGTAGAGTCTACTACACACCTAGGCTATATGGTACTAATCTTATGGGACCACTGTCATAGACCAAAATGTTGTTATGTGGCACCTCCCTGTACTTACTATTAGTTCCAGGAGATAGTTTTTGATTATTTTGGGCTTTCTACATAGACAATCATGTTATCTATGAATAAAGACACTTATTCTTTTCCAATCTGTATATCTGATATTTCTTTTTCTTATCTTATTGCACAAGGTAGAGCTTCTATCGCTATGTTGAACAGGAGTGGTGAAAGGGGAAATCCATGTCTTTTATCTGATCTTATAGGGAAGTCTTTAGTCTCTCATCACTAAATTTGATGTTACTTGAACTTTTTTTGGTAGCTATTCCCTATCAAGTTGAAGAAATTCCCCTCTGTTCCTAGTTTGCTAAGAGTTGTTATCATGAATTACTATTGGTTTTTGTCAAATGCTTTTTCAGTGTTAATTAATATGATCATATGATTTTGCTTCTTTATCTTGTCCATGTGGTAGATTACACCAATCGATTTGCAAATTTTTAAACAGTCTTGCACACTTGGATAACTGACACTTCATGGTGGCATATAATTCTTCTTATACATTTTTGGATTTAAGTTTTTAATATTTGGTTGAGAATTTTTACATCTATGTTGATGAGAGATATTGGTCTGCAATTTACTTTTCTTATAATGTGTTTGGTTTTGGTAGTAGGGTAATGCTGGACTCACAGAATGAGAAAGTATTAGGCATTGCTTTCAAAAGAACATGTAGTGGTATGACATGATGACAAATTCACTTTTTTCATTTACATAGAAACTTTATTTTTTAGAGCAGTTTGACAGCAAAATTCAGCAGAAAGTACAGAGAGTTCCCATATGCCCCTTGCCCCCACACATACACAGCCTCCCCAACTATCAACATCCTGCATCAGAGTGGTACATTTGCTGCAGTTCAAATTCATTTTAATAACTATTTTATTTATCCATTTTCTACCATGAAATATATAGAGATATATAGGAGGCAGTACCACTTTATTCGTGATCCATGTTTTATTTCAAGGAGGTAGAGTAGTGATTACAATAAAATTTATTGAAATTACAGAGTAGAATATCTTTATGACCTTCCTTCAATAATTTTATAAAATCCTTGTGAGCAGGAACCATGATCATATTTCTTTATATCTCTCTGTTTCATATACAACATTGCAGAGTGCTAAGCACAATGTAGATACTCAATAAATATTAATTGTCTGGAAGTGAGTTTATATTTTTTAACTATAGTATTAAGATATGAAGCAGCAAAAAAAGCACTTAGTTTAAAATTATATATTTTTCCCAATTAAACTGTAAGCCAATTAAAGACAAAAACCCATATTTTTTACTTCTACTTTCTCATAACCTTAACCTAGCATTCACTCATAGGATGAACCTAATAATTAACATGCGGTAACTTGAGGTGAAATGAGTTCTGTCAGTATATTTTTGAGCTAGTAGGCATTGTCTCTGACTCTTAGAAGCTTACAAGCCAAAACACCAAGAACTATTAATTCAATATTGTGAGAAAAATATACTTCCACTCTACTTAAAATATTTACTCATTACATTCCAGTCTATAATTTGGCTGGACTGAGGAAGTACAAGAACTCTCCAGGAATAATTTACAGGGTAGTAATTTATTTACAGGTCATGGATGGTTGGAATGATGATCAGTGTCTGATCTCATTTGCTTGCTGCTCCTGCAATCTAACTTGCCTTCATCAGGAAATAGGCTCAGTTAGCTTATGTTATCTTTAAGAAACTTTATTGATTTACCTTTTCATTTAGATATGTAATCCATCTGGAATTGATTGAGGTGCATACCAAGGTTCTCTTTTAAAAAATGAATTTTCAATTTATTTAGCAACAATTGTCGGGTTTATTCCTGGGTATTTGATTTTGATCCTTTCATAAATACATTGCTTTGAAAAATTTCACTATTTTAGGTTCACTGAAGTGTTAAGATATAGACATAGTTCATTTTGTATATTTAACTTGTATTCAGCAACATCCTTTAAATAATTAATTATTATACTTTATTGGCAGATCCTTTTAAATTTTTCAATATACACATTCATGTTGTATGTGAATAATGAAATTTTATTTCTTACTTTCCAGTCCTTACATCTTTACTTTTTGGAGGTGGAGCTAGCAAATCTACTAGCTTTGATTTTTCAATACACCATTGAATAGAGTTGGTGCTAGTGAACACCATTGTCTTATTTTTGATCTCAGGAGAAAATTTTCAATATTTACAACTAAATAAAATATCATATTTGCAAAAATTTTATAGATTAAGAAAGTTTCCTTTCATTCCTAGTTACCTGAGAGTTTTCTTTTTAAATTATAAATGGGTAATGATCATTATCAGATGCTTTTCTATATATAACAAATGATAATTGTGATTTTCCTACTTTATTTTGTTAATGTGGTAATTGACATCAATTTATTTTTTTATGTTTGGACCACCTTGCATTACTAGAATAAATTCCAACTTGTTATGATGTATTACCCTTTTTACCAATTGCTGTAATTTATTTGCTAATATTTTGTTTAGGATTTTTGCACTTAGATTCATGAGAATTTTGTCTTATGATCTTACTAACTTATAATATCTTTGTCAGATTATGATATCAAAGCTTGTCTCATAAGTCAAGTTGAGAATTTCAGAAAAATGGTGATGGTGGCTTTCCAAATCCACAAATAAAAACAGATATAACAACTAGATAGCAAAATCAAAAACTCGTAGTTAATATTTACAACAAAACTAGGTGTCAAACTCTTTCTGTGTACCCTAAAATATAAGTGGGTACAGACAAACCATCAAAAGTCCAAAGACCTGAATGGTATTGGCATCAGTGCTGGAGAAATAAGAAGAAAGGCATAGAGGCGTCATCTGAGGACCTAAGAAAAGGGCAATCCTCTAATAGCCAATTGATATTCACTGTAAAGTAAGGGGATTGGTTTGAAGACAGCAGCTGAAATGGGTGGGGTTTGTTCTCCTTACTACTGAGTGAGTACGAGGGGCTTCAGTAAGGACTAAAAGAGCTGCTCTTGGAGGAGTTTTGCTTTCATGATTTCTTAAACTGACCACCAATTTTCCCTTCCAGAATAGGGCCCAGGACGAGAAACTTAAGGGTGGAATCAAAATTGAGCAGGATAGGCACAAGAAAGAGAAAAGAAAAAGAATGTACAGACCAAAGTTTGTAAGAGAGTAGCCAGAAAATCCCAGAAAGCAAGCTTCCTTGTTTGTGAACTTGATACAAAAATAACAGAAAGCTCTG
The DNA here is from genome assembly GCF_057802395.1 of Ceratotherium simum simum. Classification (NCBI taxonomy): domain Eukaryota; kingdom Metazoa; phylum Chordata; class Mammalia; order Perissodactyla; family Rhinocerotidae; genus Ceratotherium; species Ceratotherium simum. Next base: position 17,391,984 of record NC_141903.1, on the reverse strand, counting down.
TGAAGTTAAAAACACTTTCCTAAACCCCACTTCATTCTAAAAGTTTTGTAATGCTAATTTCAAATAAAGAAGAGTGATAGAAAGGTATCAATAAGATCTAGTACAAAGCTATTATAAGGACAAAAATCATAAGGAACAGAATAACCTCCTCGCAGGGGCTATGTGCATGAAACCAGATCAAAGCTGTAGCCCACTATTTTTAACTGAGCTAACGGATACTTGGAAATGAAAGATGTGAAGGAATAATACAAATCACAATTAGAAAAACTCAGGAATGTGATGAGAGAACTCAGGGAAGTTTTGATGATTTTTCTCTTATCTTTGGCTTTTAGCAATTTTACCATTATGTGCCAGGATATATTTTGTTTTGTTTTATTTTATTTCTGTATTTAATCTGTTTGAGGTTCATAAGTTTTCATGAATCTGTAGACTGATGTGTTCCTTCTATTTTGGAAGAATCATAGCTGTTATTTCTTCCAATATTGCTTCTGTTCTATTCTCCTCCTCTTTCTAGGCCTCCGAATATACATATGTTAGAATTTTTCACTGTATACACACGCATATACATACACACATATACATTATATATACACACACACAGCCCTACGTATTTTATGTTCTTTTCTGCATTTTAAAAATTCTTTATTTTTATATATGGGTATTTTTCTACTAATATCTTTTCCAATTCACTTATCCTTTCTTCTGCCGTGTCAAATCCTCTATTAAATCTGTATGTTCAATTCTGAATTTCACTTGTTGCGATTTTCAGTTCTTGGCAATGACTCCTCTTTTAAAAAGCTCTGTGCTGAAAATTTCCAACATTGTCTATATTTTATCGAAAATATTAATCACAGTTATTTTTCTTTCTGATAACTACAATATCTGAACAACTATGGGTCTATTTCTATTATTTATTTTTTTCTTGGATTTCATTTGCTCCTTTTTTTGGCATATCTGGTAATTTATGAATGAATGCTATTTATTAAATATGAAAAAAGTGAACTGGCTCTGGCTGATGTTATCTTCTTTCAAAGTTAATTTAATATTTTTCTGGCAAGCAGCTAGTGTTCAGCCATGATTGAGTTTTAAGGTTTTGTTAGGAATGTTGTTTCTCTGATTTGCTCTTACTCATAGGGGATATCCCATGCATCTATAATGTTGCAAATTAGACCTCAACTGAAAGCCTAAGGATTTTGCCAGATCTTCTCTACCTTTGCACAACCTGAATTCCAACTTCAGTCTCCCCAGCAGTGCGACTGAATATATCTTTATTCAACGTTTAGATTTCTATCTTACTTTACTTAGATTATAGGTAAGGGTGATCTGATCCAGGCATCCTGAAAGAGATGGTACTTATGTTGAGTCTTTTTAACTTAATTAATATAATTTGGTAAGGAATTAAAAAGTGCAAAACAGTTATAAGGAGCTAGATCTTGCTCCTCTGAAGCAAAAGCCACTCGAGAAGACTGAGGATCTAAGGGGTGAGTTTTCTTCAAAGGTAGGGAGGACGTGGACTGAGATGTGAAAACTAACAGCGCAGTATCTGAAATTCTTGCTGAGACCAAGCAATGAATGAATTCCTCACGAAAACTGTCAATTTAACAGATCAGTGTTTCCTTTGTAATGAATTCCAGCTACCTTCTCCCAGCTGCACCTGTCCCAGGGTAGATGAATTTGAGACATTTGTGTATGTTTGTGAAAAGGATCCACAAATTTACATCACCCACAAACATTCCTGGGAACCTTTCACACAGGTTCTATATTTGTGTATGCCTGGTATCTATATAAGGGATTTGTTCATGGTTGTTCTTCTCACCTGCAAAATTTGTGTCTGCCTTTGCTCTGTGTTATCTTTTTATTGCCAATTCAAGATTACCAGTTTCACTTAGCGTCATACTCTCTCCTGGAACGAGATCCATCAGCCTGGCTAAGAAAATCTCATCTATAACCCACTTCCTTGATCAGTGGTTTTCTTCCCAACCTTCTAATCATTCTCTTCATGGCCTTCATTTTTTCCTCCAGTTGGCACTTTTTTATTCAACTAATTTCTTCTACATTAAGTAGGACTCAGAGACCATGTCTAGTAAGACATCCACTGCTAATCACAGAAAATGGCTTTCTTCCTCCAACTACTAGTTCCACCCATGAAGGCACAAAGTTAGATATTAATTGGAAGGCAAGAAGTAATACTATGTCTATTCAAAGATGCCATGAATTTGTATATAGAGAATCCCGTGCCATGAAAAGGCTTTTGAAACTAATAAACAAGTTCAGTAAGGTATTAAGATACAAAATAAATACACAAAAATCTATTGTATTTCTATACACTAGCAATAAAATGAATATATATAATTGTAGTTGAGAAAATAATTTCATGTACATTAGCACCAAAAGAATAAAATACTTTGAAATAAATTTAACAAAAGATTGAAAAACTTGTATACTGAAAACTACAAAATATTATTTTAAGGAACAAAAGAAAACTTAAATAAATAGAAAGACATTTCATGTTCATGGATAGGAAGACTTAGTGTTGTAAAGATGTTAATAGTCTCTAAATTTACCTTCAGATCCTATGAAATCTCTGTCAAAATTCCTGCTCGCTATTTTGCATAAATTGACAAGGTAATCATAAAATTTATGTGGAAATGTAAGGGGAATAGAATACCTAAAACAACGTTCAAGAAGAAAGTTGTAAGGCTCACCCTTCCCAATTTCATGTCTTACTACAAAGGTATGGTAATCAAGACAGTGTGGTACTAGTATAAGGCTAGGCATCTAGATTGATGGAATAGAATTCAAAATCCAGAAATAAGACCTTACATTTAAGGTCAATTGATTTTGAAAAGGGTTCCAAGACCATTTACATTTAATGGGGAAAGAATTGTCTTCTCAACAAATGGTCCTGGGACCATTTGCAAAGGGATAAAGTTCATACAATTTACAAAAATTGACTCAGAATGGATCATACACTGATTATGAGAATGAAATCTATGAAAGTCTTAGGAGAAACTATCAGAATAAATGTTCATGTCCTTTGATTAGGAAATTTTTTAAAAATATGATACCAAAAGCATAAGTGACATAAAAAAATAGTTAAATTGGATTTCATCAAAATTAAAAATTTTTCTGCTTCAAAAGACACCATCAAGAAAGTTGAAACAGCAATCCACAGAATGGGAGAACTGTTTCAAAATCATGTTCTGATAGTGGACTCTTATCCAGAAGACATAAGGAACTCTTACCCTCAATAATAAAAAGACAAACAACCCAAGCAAAAATTCGTGAGAATATTTGAATAAACATTTTCCAAAGAAGATATATAAATGGCCAATAAGCATATGACAAGATGCTCAAAATCATTAATCATTACAGAAATGAGGATCAAAACCAACGTGAATTGAGACTCCATACCCACTAGGATGTCTAAAATAAAAAAGATGGCAAATAACAAGTGTTGACAAGGATGTGGAGAAACTGGAATCCACATATTCCTGGGGGCAGGGGTTGTAAAGTGGTACAGCCACTTAGGAAAAGAGTTTGGCACTTCATGAATATGTTAAACATTGATTTGCCATATGACCCAGCAATTCCACTCCTAGCATGTACCCAAGGGAATTGAAAACTTGCATCCACACGAACGCCTCTATACAAATATTCATAGCATATTACTCAAAATAGCCAAAACCCCAGAAATAATCCAAATGTACATTTACTGATGAAAGGATAAACAAAATGTGGTATATCCATACAATGGGATATTATTCACAAATAAAATGAATGAAGTTCTGGTATAAACAAATGTTTGAATAAATAAATAAATGGAGGAAAAAACGCAATTCTCCCATGCAGAAGAATTACATATAATTTATATAGATACTCTGCCTTCAAGCACATGGATCGTAACTCCTCATACCTTAAGTAAGGCCCACACATAGTGACCATCTTCCAAAGAGTACAGCGTGGAAAGGCAGGAAAAACAGTAATTCACAGGGAAGGAATCTGACAAGTACTATTTCAGCCAGATTTTGAAAGTCAACATCAAGAATAGTGAATCCTGTTGATAGTGAGTACCTTTGATGTGAGACGAAAATGGCACTTTATCTTTTCCTCCCCCAAACCCATAACCCTAATCTAATCAAGAGGAAAACATCAGAAATATCTCAGTGGAGGGACATTCTGTAAAATATTTGAAAAGTACTCCTCAAAATGGCCAAAATTGAAAACAAGGCAATTCTGAGAAAAAGTCAGAGCCAAGAGGAGCCTAAAAAGTCATGGTGACTAAATGTAATGTGATGTCCTGGTTGGGACTCTGAAGCAGAAAAATTTTATTGGTAAAAACTAGGAAAAAATAAATAAAGTATAGACATTAGTTCATAATAGTATATCAATATTGGTTCATTAATTGTAACAAAAGTACGATATTAATGTAAGTTGCTAATAATAGGGGAAACTGGGTATAGAGTATATGGGAACACTCTCTACTATTTTTCTTCACAATTTTTCTGTAAATCTAAAACTATTCTAAATATAAGGGAGAAAGAATGAAATACTTATACATGCTACAACATGGGTAAACCTTGAAAACGGTATGTTAAGTGAAAGATGCCAATCTCAATAGGCCACATATTGTATGGTTCCATTTCTATTAAATGTTCAGAAGAGACAAATTCATAGAAATAGAGCATAGATTAGTATTTACCAAGGGCTGGGGAGAGGGGAACATGAGGATTGAATGACAATGAGTACAGAATTTCTTCTTAGTGTAAAAAAAGTCTTCTGGAATTAGATAGTAGTGATGGTTACCCAACCTTGTGAATATTCTAAAAACTATTGAATTGCATAACTTTAAGGATGAATTTTATGGCTTGTGAATTGAATTATATATCAATAAGCCTGTTATTGGAAAAAAAACATACAGAGATATAACATTGAAATAAAATTGAAAATGAACTGATCAGAAAAATTTAAATCTATTACCATTGACCCAATCTTTAATGAATCTCTTTGATATGGATGGCTTTCAATGGACGAACATCTAAACAATCACTTTCTTTTATTCCTTTGCAGCCAATTGGGTTAGAATCTCTATTAAACAAACAAATTTCATTTCTTGGATACTTTTACAGTCTTCTGTGAACATGGGTTAAGGTGGGAAAGATCTAGAAAGTCTATATTGCCAAATTTCTCCATCTGATATAATAACCATAAAAATTTGGATTTTTGAGGTGTAGCATGAGGTGCTAAGGAATCTATTCATGAGTTATTTAAAACACTAAGGAATGGGAAAAGATTTCTCAGTGCAAAGAATTAAAGATGCAACATTTCTCAATATTTTTCTTTACACTCTCCTTCCCTTTTGCATGTGGGTGTTTCTGGTGTTAAGTTCTGTATTGCCCAACAGGTAAACTAAACATCTGTTAGATTCCAGCAAAACAGGAGCACCAAAGTAGTAAAAATAACTGAAATAATTTCATATATGACATTTTTAAAAAATCATAAGAGCTGTCATGAATAAAAAAATAATAAGATGTTTACTGGACTTCTTTACTCTTAGTTTATTTAGGGGTTATGAAATTTGAAATACATATGCAGAAACGTGATCTTAGTTCAATAACACTTTAAGGATGTCCCTGAGAATGTTTTATTAGAAGGGAAGTACAAGAATTGGCAAATGACTTTGATATTGAAATTTCTACAATCTCCTTGAACATCTGTTTTTTCAGTCCTGGAGGCTATCATGTGTTCAATAAAATCTCCTGAATCTTTACTGACCAAATACTTCCTGTAGAATCATACGAATACAGAAAGAATATGGTCCTTCTTAGCTGGCTCAAAGATAAAGGTTTAGAATAGGCATTAGAGAACATGGGGGCTCAAGCTGACCAAGAATAACTCAAATGAGTGATGAATGCACAAAGAATCATGGTAATTTTGGACACTGGATTTAGAGTGTTTATAATCATGAAGGTTTAAAATTTTTCTCCAACAGTAAGCAGCAATTTGAGAAGATGTTTGTTGTTCAGAGCAGAGTTGTTTTCCTGGCAAATACGTTAGTAAGATAAATGTGCTAGCAAATGGGGGCTACTAGTGAGAAAATAGTTGCCACAATCAGGCTCGTGGTTCCATGAGGGTAGGGAAGAGATACCAAGAAGAGGCATATAGACGGAGAGAATCAGACAGATCAAAAGATTGGAAATCTCTATGAGATCAAAGTTAAGTAGCAATGAGAATGAGATGATGAGAACCTTGGACTGATAGGGCTGGTGCTCAGAGAGCAAATATTGTTATATATTTCTGACGTAGGGCTTTTCTAGGTCCTGAAAGTTCCAGGATGTGTCCCTGGAAATAAATGGTTGAAGTAGACTCAATGAGAACATTGTTGAGGGAAAATAGATCCAGCATAAGCCAGTTACATGAACAGTAAAATTCATATCTCATAATTATGAAGTTTTGATGGAGGTGAAAGCTATACATCACGTTTCTAAGTGAATAAGGCCAATTGACTCAAGCTGACTGTAGATTTCCTGTCATTTCTCCACGCAGCTGATAGTTGACCTTCTCCACACAATCCCCTCTCTGTGGCAGTCATTCATGCTATTTGTCTAATATTTCTGACTCTCTGCCCTGCAGGCAGAAAATAGGATTGTATATCCTGGCCCTCTTGAAAACCAAGATAACAGATTTTAGATGCACCCAAACTTTTATTATTTCTATTAATTTTAATAATAGTAATAGAACATACTATTCGTTGCGTGCTTGTTCGTAAGACCTGCATTTTGCCAAGCAATTTAAATGTATTATTTTGTTTAACCCTTACAACAACGCTAGCTGTTATTATCTCTGACACAGAGGAGAAAGTGCAAGCACAGATTGTTTATAACTTGAAAGTAGTGGAGCAATTTTTGAACCCGGGCATTCTGACGACAAAGGATATTAGGAATAAAAAGGAGTGTGACAGTTTATTTTATGTGTCAACTTGACTGGGCCACGGGGTGCTCAGTTACTTGGTTCAACATTATTTCTGTGTGTGTCTATGAAGGTGTTTCTGTATGAGATTAGCGTTTGTCTCAGTAGACTGGGCAAAACAGATTGCCCTCTCCAATGTGAGTGGGCATCATTTGATCCATTAAGAGCCCGAATAGAACAAAAAGGCGGAGTAAGGCAGAATTCACTCTCTCTGCCCGACTGTCTTTGAGCTGGGACATTATTTTTCTCTTGCACTTGAACTGAAACTTACTCCATTGGCTCTCTTGGTTTTCAGTTCCCCTGGGTCTCCATCTTGCAGGCTGCAGATTGTGGGACTTCTCAGCCTCCATAGTCATGTTAGCCAACTCCTTATAATAAATCTCTTTATATCCTATTGGTTCTATTTCTATAGAGAACTCTGACTAACACAAGGGGGTAACAAAATTTGGGTAGAACTCTTTCCCCAATATATATCTCTATCATTTCCTATTCTCCTACCCCTTTCTTTTCTACCTTCATGCAAATTCTAAAAACATCATCATTTCTTCTGCTGAGTTTCTGATATATCTATCAGTGGATACTCAGTGGACCCTAACCAAGTAAGACTGTAATTTAATAGGAATGCTTGAGATTTGATTCTTTTCCAGATTTAATGTAACTTTGCCTGGAGGCTTCTGGGAAGTTTCTCAGAGTACACAGGGGGCTCATATGACTGATTCATCTACATACTTACCTAAAACCAAGAATCCACACTAAATAAAATAAGCACACTTCTGGCAATGCAATATTGTAACACCCATTGAAATGTCCTTATAAATAACCCCAAGTGAAGAACACTAGAAATAGGTATGCATTTACAGCCACCTTTCTATTATAAAAAAAAAAAAAATGAAATACTGATAAAATATCTAGTTTCCTTAATAATATCCATAAATACTTATCTTCTAACACTTGAACATTGGCACTAACATTATTTGCAACCAAGTAAACATTTTTATATCCTATTAAATATATATATATATATATATATATATATATTTTGGTGAGGAAGATTGGCCCTGAGCTAACATCTGTGCCAGTCTTCCTCTATTTTGTATGTGGGACGCAGCCACAGCGTGGCTTGATGAGCGGTGTGTTGGTCCGCGCCTGGGATCCAGGCCCGCAAACCTGGACTGCCGAAGCAGAGTGCAGGAACCTAACCACTACGCCACCAACCACTACCCTATTAAATATATTTTTAACTAAATACTCAAATTAAGCACTATTGTTATTCTATTTCACTGATGTAAGCAATAAATAAAAGTAAAATTTAAGCAAAAAATAAAGCGTAAAGACAAGATGAGTGCCTTTTAAAAGTTGTTTCCTAGTCTTGTGCATTAGAAATAGAAATAAAACAGAAATGACAAAAGTTGGCTGAATGTTCATTTTACATTTACTAGGATAACATACTTGGTATGCGTTTATGAAATTTCTGATCCAGGTCACATTATATGGAAATGAGCTGCCTATTACTGGGTTTAATTATACATATATATATACATATATATATGTATAATTTTATAATATATAGTATATATTTACAGCTAAAATGAAGGCACTGCTCTTGAGTAATAGGTTACCATGGGCTAAAGTGAGATCATCTTTCATCTTTCACAAATCTTAAGGGATTTGTGTTTCCAAGACCTTCATATGTAACTGATTGATGTGATGTGACAAATTACAAGTAGTTTTTAATGAGTTGGTTTGGACACTTTGGGAATTGCATTTTTCTTTTGCCATATTCATTTTCCTTCTTGACAATGCTTTCTGACATTCAGTTTCTGCTACCCAGCACACTATGGGTGTTGGAGGCACATAATTAAATTTTTCTCAACGATTTTATTTTGCATAAAAAGCTAATATGGAGCCCCATAAATCTCCCTCAGATGTGCAAATACATGAAGAGCACTCCAGGAGAGAAGTACAACTGAATAACAACCTTGAATTGCTCATCACACCATGCTTCTTATCTGGTCACATAGATCTCCCTGAATATGCATTGTTGGAATATTATGCAAGCTTGATCCAACAGCAGAGGCCGAGGAAAGAAATGCAAAAAATCCTTCATTCGACTTGCAGTTTTTCATTCTACTTTACTCTCATATGAAATGTTACTACCTGAGTTTTTTTTCTATCAATTGTAAAATGACAGCTATTAAAATGTCATCTTTTCATGCAATGTATATGTGTATATACAGATGCACACAAACGTGTGTATATATGTATATATATATGTGGGAAAAATGGAAACAATAAACTGAAGTTTATTCACATGCTCACTCAAGCACTATTTATTAAATGCTTATCATGTGTCGTATATGTACTAGGTGCTATGGAGGTAATTCTTTAAACATCAGCTTACATTCTAAGTGCGAGAAGGGAGAGTCTTAAACAAAGAATTATATAAAAAACACTGAACTACTATTATAATAAGTGCATAATAGAAGTACTATGTGCTGTGAGAATATAGAGAATATATAATTAAAGAATCAAGACTAGCTATTTGGGGGACAAAATTGGGAATAGGTAGATTAAGCTGTGAAATTGACGTTTAAGTTGCCATTTGGAGTATGAGTTGCAAGGTAAAGAGGATTAACAAGTGATATCCATGCAATACATCCATTCCTTGGATTATAAATTCAAAAATCTCTGAAGGATATGCCTTGGTGAAAAAGACTGGATGATGAATTAGCAATACCTCCTTCCACCATTAAAAATGAAATATCATTTTGCAGCTACAGACTGAGGCCAAAAAATATTTTTGAGAAGAAAACTAGTTTATTGCTTCTATTTCTCTGTTCCAGCTACTATTTTCTCCACAAATCCTTTTCTCATTTTGACCCCCAACAGAGTCCTGAAAAACGATTATGAAATAGTGAAAGGAGCAATATTCAAACAAAAGGCAAATATAAACAGGAGACCGGAATATTATACATTTGTTGCAGACATAAATCTCTGTTGACAAATTCTGGCATGCAAAAAAAACCCAAAACTCCTTCCTTCCTGATGCTATAGAAATAGGGTCTTATTTAGCGCCGAGACATGGATTGAGAACAGGGCATCTGTTCTCAAGCATCAGTTCACAGAGTTGACAGTGAAACTGCCTGCATGGCCCTGTGAGATCTAGTGGTTCTCCATGGCTTCTGAGCTATTCCTGGGGGGACAGACATCTGCTTGTAGTTCCCTTTGCCTGATCTTCCATCATTTCCATCCTGGTGCCTTGCCTCCCAGGTGGTGTAGCTGGGAAGCAGGGCACAGGTCCCTTGTTCTTTCTAGACATACGTGTATTTCCATGTTTCTCTACTCCCCTAGCCTGGGGGATCTACTTGTAGTCTGAGTGAAATAAAAGGGAAAGAAATAAAACATAAATTAAGATGTCAAAATATTTTCCAAGCAAATATGGAATAAGAGTGGTCTAGAATAGATGATTAAAAATGAAACAAAAACAGATAATCCATTGATAACTGGAATAAAATTGAGCCTTAAAATTGAGTCTCCATACTCTAAGTTCCCACTGTCTTCTGCACTTCTGCATCTCCCTGTTAATAGCCTGTTTGCAAGATGGTCGCTGCATACTTATCATGTTCTCCCTTGGGACAGATGCAGTGTCCGGCTTTTCCTGTTGTTTCCCTCTTAAAAATCACTTCAGTGTTTGGCATATAACTCCCCACGGATTATTTGCTAAACAACTTACTGAATATGAAAAAGGAATATTTTAACCACAACATTTTAAATGCATGAAGATCAAAGAAATATTGGCATAGTGGTTAAAAGAAAAACTAAAAGGCAGGTAATGAGCTTCATGATGACAGTACCAAGCCGTTTTCTTTGAATCTCTGGAATCACATGTAAGGTCTAGTACATACTAGATCTAAATGCTTGTTGAAATTTTGAAAAAATGCATAGTATATATGTTTTCATAATAGAGTCTTTTTAAACACTCTTTAGTGATGTATTTGAAATTATATGTATCCTAATTTCCTATTGTGCCATACCTACAAATCTTGACAAGAACAGGTAGGTTACCACTTAGAAATATAGGATATAAAAATCCATATGTATTAAAAGTTTATGCAAGAGTCCACAGACTAGCAGGTTGCCAATGAAATCTGCATTGAGTCATAGACTGCACTCTGTGGACCGCAGATTCTGAAGGAGGTTAGCATGTAGGCAGTTTATTAGAGAGTGCTCTCGGGATTACCACCTGTGGAAAAGGATGGGTTGGAATAGAGAATTTTCAATCTCCACAGCGTCCCCAGGCAGCCCTATGGGAGCTCTGAAGCTGATATGGGCCTATACATTTGTCTCAAGTTCTAGGGAGGGGGCTAGGTAATTATATGCGTGTTATTGAATGTCGCCTGCCCCAGTAAAGAGTCATGCTTAGTAACAAGACTCTTCAGCAGAGGGAATTTGGAAAAGCGCCCACAGCACTCCCAGCAGATAGGGAAATAAGTCCTTCATCCTTAAAAGGAGATTTGTGGCAAGAGAAACACCAAAACGTCCATTACACATAGTATTTAAGGAAAAAAATGAAAAACAATGCTGTGCATATTATAAGCAAATAAGTCAATGCAACAGAATTGAGAGCCCAAACATATCTCCCAGCAAAAACGGAAAATTGTTATATTATAGAAGAGGTATTACAAATCAATGAGGAAAATATAGACTATTCCATACTTGGTATTAGAATAATTACATTATAATCAGGTCAAGAAAATAGATCCTTAATACTCCTCATTCACAAAAATATATTCCAGATAATTAAGGATTTCAATGGAAAAAATACTTCAAAACTACCAGAAGAAAATATATTAGATATTTTTATTCAGACTTCATTCACATAAATTAGGAGGAAATGATTTCTTCGATAAAACCCTAGATCATATGTTATTAAGGAAAAAAAATAAAGTTGACAACATTGAAATAAAAAAATGTGTATGACGAAATATACTGTAAAGTAACAGAATGGGAGAAGGCACTGGTTGAACATGTAAGAGCAAATTATTATATATATAATATTGAAAAGTTCATGTTTGTAGTTCTCATGGTAGGTAACAGAACGCATGTTACCAGAACTGTTCTCTATATATTTCTGTGTTTGAAAAAGTTCTTCAAAATAAAATAACTATTGTCGAGATGTCAGTTATTTTTAACTTGACCTATAGATTCAGCGTAATGCCAATAAAAATCCCACCAAGTTATTTTATGGATATTGACAAACTGATTCTAAAATTTATATGGAGAGGCAAAAGATCCAGAATAGCGAATAAAATATTGAAGGAGAAGAACAAAGTTGGAGAACTGATGTTACCCAACTTCAAGACTTACTATAAAGCTACAGTAATCAAGACAGTGTGTGGTATTTGTGAATAAATAGACAAATAGAGCAATGGAACAGAATAGAAGGCCCAGAATAGACCCTCATAAATATAATCAACTGATATTTGACAAGGAGCAAAGGCAATACAATGGAGCAAAGATAGCCTTTTCAACAAGTGGTACTGGAACAATTATACATCCACGTGAAAAAAAATTAATCTAGACACAGAACTTACACCATTCACAAAAATTAACTCAAAATGGATTGTAGACCTAAATGTAAAACACAAAACTATAAAACTCCTAGAAGATAACAAGAGAAAACCCGGACCTTGGGTATGGTGATACCTTTTTAGACACAGCAATATAGACATAATCCATGAAAGAAAAACATAATTGATAAACTAGACTTCATTTTTTTTTTTTTTTTTTTAAAGATTTTATTTATTCATTTTTTTTCCCCCCAAAGCCCCAGTAGATAGTTGTATGTCATAGGTTCACATCCTTCTAGTTGCTGTACGTGGGACTCGGCCTCGGGTTGGTCGGAGAAGTGGTGCCTTGGGGCGTGCCCGGGATCCGAACCCGGGCCGCCAGCATCAGAGCGCGCGCACTTAACCGCCAAGCCACAGAGCCGGCCCTAAACTAGACTTCATTAAAGTTAAAAACTGCTCTGTAAAAGACCATGTCAAGAGAATGAGAAGACAAGCCACAGACTGGAAGAAAATACTTGCAAAAGACACATCTGATAAAAGACTGTTTAAATATAGAAAGACCTTTGTATCCAAAATATACAAAGACCTTTTAAAACTCAAAAATAAGAAAGCAAACAACCCAATTAAAAAGTGGGCCAAAAACCTTAACAGACACCTCACCAAAGAAGACATAACGATGGAAAATAAGCATAAGAAAAGGTGCTCCATATCATATGTCGTCAGGGAAATCAAATTAAAACAACAATGTGATACCACTACACAGCTGTTAGAATGACCAAAATCCAGAACACTGTCTACACCAAATGCTGATGGGGATGTGGAGCAACAGAAACCCACATTCATTGCCGATGGGAATTCAAAATGGTACAGCCACTTTGGAAAACAGTTTGGTGGTTTCTTACAAAACAATACCTACTCTTACCATATTATCCAGCAATTGTGCTCCTTGATATTTACCCAAAGGAGTTGAAAACTTACGTTGACACAAAAACCTGCACGTGGGTGTTTATAGCAGCTGTATTCATAATTGCCAAAACGTGAAAGCAACCAAGATGTCCTTCAGTAGTGGACACATAAATACACTGTTGTACATCCAAACAATGGAGTATTATTTAATGTTAAAAAGAAACGATCTATCAAGCCATGAAAACACGTGGAGGAAACTTAACATGCATATTGCTAAGTGAAGGAAGCCAATCTGAAAGCTATATACTACATAATTCCAACTATAGGACATTCTGGATAATGCAAAACTATGTAGACAGTAAAAAGATCAGTGGTTTTTAGGGGTTGAGCCAGGGGAGGGTTGAACAGGTGGAGCACAGAGGATTTTTAGGGCAGTAAAAATTTTCCGTATGATACTATAATGCTGGATACGTGTCATTCTACATTTGTCCAAACCCATAGAATGTACAACACCGAGAGTGAACTCTAACGTACACTATGGACTTTGGGTGATAATGATGTGTCAGTGTAGGTTCATTCATTGTAACCAATATACCACTCTGGTGGGGGATGTTGATAATGGGGGAGACTATGCATGTGTGGCAGTAGGGGATATGTGAGAAAGCTGTATACTTTCCTCTTAATTTTGCTGTGAATCTAAAACTTCTCTTAAAAAAAGTAAAGAAAAAAATGGGTAATTTTTTACCACACAAAAAAGATATTTCCTTCTTACCTTAAAAATGAGGAGATAGGGCCGGCCCTGTGGCTTGGTGGTTAAGTGCACGCGCTGCGATGCTGGTGGCCCGGGTTCGGATCCCGGGTGCGCATCGAGGCACCACTTCTCCGTTCATCCTGAGGCCGAGTCCCGCATACAGCAACTAGAAGGATGTGCAGCTACGACATACAACTATCCACTGGGGCTTTGGGGGGAAAAAATAAAATCTTTAAAAAAAAAAAAAAAAAAAAAAATGAGGAGATACATGACATTTTGCTAATGTAGTTTCAAAGTATAAATTGGCTGGAGCTTCACAGTAACTGCCTCTTTACTGTAAAACTTATTATCTCCAGTTCAGTGTCTGATTTTGCTAGAATCTTCTGGTTCCAATTCTCCTCTCGTGATTAATGTCTTCTCCATTTGTATTTTTCCATTTTATTCTGGGTTTTAGTTCAAACACTACTCCAGGTAAAATAATCAATAGATAATATAAATATAATTGATCCAAATGACTGAGTTGTCCTAGAAAATCACCAATAACTATTTCATTTACTGATATTTACTTACATTCTATCTTTCTCTTCAAAAGTTTTGAGCCTCCCAGAAAAAGACAAATGCAAAGTGTAGATTAGAAATAGAAAAACAGATATAGGAATAAGAGAAGACTAACACAAACAAAAATCAGCTGTAATTCAGTTTTGACTTTGAGCTTCCAGGCAGCAAGGTCAAAAAGAGAAACATGTTCAGTTATATAGTTTGTGGAAAGAAGAATATGTCAATTTCCCATCAAGACAAAGATTTTTCTATCACTTAATTTTACAAGAAATTTCCCAGATGTGACTTAATATAATGGATACTAATTGATGTAATCGATATAATTTATTTTGATTCTCTCCTATAGGAAACTTAAAAAAAAATCTCAGTTTTTAACTTAGAAATGCAACCCAGGAAGGGTAATTCTGGAAGGAGCTAAACTAACGTGGTTCAAGGATTTAGGATTTTGGTGGCCTGAGTGCTTTATTGAATGTTAGGTCTCTCTATCAACCCTTTGATAGCGGTTGATTACCCATATTAGATGACAATGGAATTAAGAAGAATATCTTAAAAATATTGAGAAAGGATTTCTCAAAATTCTCATAAGTCTGTCACCAGGCCTCTGCATTTATATGTGCAGATTGTGCCTGGCCCAAGAGCTGACTGTGCCAATGGCAACAGAAATGTAGCCTGCACGCTACTCAGTAAGCCTTCAGCCCAGAGTAAAGAGTATCTTGTTGTAATTAATCTACCTGGAGAGAGTTCTCTGCCTTTGATAGACCTCTTAGATGGCCATCTTAGCATTCATTCCTAACCCTCATCTTCCTTGGCCACGTACATTGTAAAGAATGACAAAACTAAAAAAGAATATCCCTTGCTAGTGAAATCAGTTCAATTTCCAAGATTTCTATAGTAAATATCAAAAGATTTTTGTGGGATTCATCTGAACATTTATCTGTATAGATATATTCATTTCCTAACTCAGAAAGCAAGGGATATCTTACAACCTTACAAACTCAGCTTCCTCTGTAGCTAGAGATGGTCATGTGACACAGTTCTTTACTTCTTCTGTTGAATACAGGCGTGATGAATGAAACTGAGGCAGCCATATTGCAACCATGAGGGAAGGCAACATGAAATGTGGCCATGTCAGCTCTGGCATTACTCAGTTGCCAAAGCTAGGAGCTGGTTACCTCCATCCTTTTTTCTACTGTGAGAAAAATAAGCCATTTGGTTTACGCCACTGCAAGTTGGGTTATCTGTTTTTACATCTAACCCATTCCTCACTGATGTAGTGCCATAATAACAAAGCAGACAGCAACAAGAAGCACATAGTAAGTCCACAGAGTTATATAGCTCTTTTAGTTCTGACATATCAGATACTCTACTCCTAGCACACTCTCTCCAAAGCCTGTTAAAAATCTATTTAAAAATAATTCATTTGTTTCTTTGATGGTCAGGATTTGTTAGAGAGCTTTTACCAGGTTTGCGTGTGTGTGCGTGCGCACGTGCGCGCAGTTGTGTGTGAGAGCAACATCATCAGTCACTGATGAGTCATTAGCTCCAAAATGTGCTTTAAATACCTCTTAGCCTCTTTTCTGAGGAGCCCCCTGACCTCACCATTAATTTTTTCCTGTCAGATTAAATCACTCATATATAAATGGCAATCCTTTATATTTTATCCCAAGAGGAAACATTGTCATTTAATCTAACAACATGAAGGACATAATTATTCCCATAAAGGCCTCTGACCTTTCCATGGCGTTTTCAAATTATTGTTTATTTTTACCACTTGCTTTGAGAATATCCCTTTACGTGGCAGTAGGTTTGGAATTTACGTCTTATCCGAGTCCAGCAGAATCCACGTTAATAGACTTCGGTTCTGCTCGCTTTTCAATAACATTTCCCCAGAGCTCATCACTGGGCTTGAACTCAGAATTCTGTCCTCTCTTTCCTATTCTTCAAGCACCTGATAAATAGGCAAACAGATCCCGGGGTGTGGGTAGCACTGCCAGAAGACGATGCTCAGTAGTCCCCTAGTGGCCTGAAGGAGTTCATGCAGTTTACAAAATGCTTATTCTACTCCATGGAGGTGTGAGAGATGCATTAAGCAGCAAGATCATTAAGTAGTTGCCAATTAGCATGTTACTCTCCAGAAGGCCCAGGAAGTACACTCAGGATTCCACTTTGTCTAGGTTTGCTCTCCAGTGGGTCGTGCTGTCCATCCAAGTGTTGTACTGTATCATCACAATCTGAAATTTTGCTTTCAATTTGAGGATACAGTCTTCTGAGTTAAAAGGCTCCTTTTAGGAGCTAGTGACAGTAACCCACTTACCTGGACCAAAAAAGAAACATTTATAATAAGGATACAGTGCTTTCAGGAGGAACTCAAGGGCAGAAATGACACCTAGATTATGAAGGAATGAAATCAGGGAGGACATCAGAAATCTAGGCAGCCACTCTCAGATTTTTGGGGTACAGTGACTTGTCTCTGCTTCTTTCTGTAGGACTGTTACATTTCTGAGTTTTTTTAATCTCTGTCCACAGATATTTCTCTGAAATTGCATGAACTTTGCCAAACATGCCATCTCCCAGCACTGGCAGCCTTAGTAAGTGACACAGACCAAACTCTAATTTTTTGAACCCATTTCTAAATGCCAGAGAGAAAAGATTTGATTTGGCCAAAAATGATGACAACAAGGATGATGATGGTCATGATGGTGTTAGTGGTGTTGATGGATGCTTTTATTTCTTGTTTACTACGGGCAATTCTCTGTGATAAACACCTTCATGTATTTTTCATTTAATCTTCACCAAGACCCTATAATCCCATGTTATAGGTGATGAAGGTGATGCCTAGAGATGATAAGTAATTTGTCTAAGTAACTTGCCTGCTAATGAACCCAAGTTACCCAATTCCAAAGCGTTCTAATCAACAGAGGGTTGATACAGGATCAAGTGGTATAAGTAAGACAAATAAGGGCCTACTCCATGAAATAGCAGGGCAATTCTCAGAGAAGTGCTTATGAATTGTTTAGACAACCCCATTGTGGTCTGCTATAGATGCCCATGCCTTTTCTCAAATCCTCCATGAGGAGCATGCAAATCTCCCTATATTAGACTCAGTTTTCTCTTCCAGTCTTTTTATCCATTTCATTCCTCTTTGTTTCCTATATTCCAGTTTCTCAGGTGTTTGTTGTTCATAAACACAACATGAATTGCCAACACCTTGAGCTTGTCATGCAGCCTGGAATGGCCTTCTCAAATCTGCTAAAAGTTTATCCAACTTCTTTTTTTTTTTTTTTTTTATAATTTTATTTATTTATTTTTTTCCCCCAAAGCCCCAGTAGATAGTTGTATATCATGGTTGCCCATCCTTCTAGCTGCTGTATGTGGGACAAGGCCTCAGCATGGCCGGAGAAGCGGTGCGTCGGTGCACACCCGGGATCGGAACTCGGGCCGCCAGCAGCGGATCGCACACACTTAACCGCTAAGCCACAGGGCCGGCCCTAAAAGTTTATCCAACTTCTAAAGCTCAGTCCAAATCCCATCTCTTTCATGAAATAATCACTGATCCCTCCCTTCCTACACAGATGCCTCCTCATTCTATGCTTCCATAGCACATGGTTAATAAACTATATTTTTTAGCACTCAGCGTCTTATCAGTTCTATTACGTTGACTATGAATATCTAGAATGTGAGCTTCCTGAGAGTGAGCATTATTTTTTAAAAATTCCTATATTCTCAGCACATGACAAACACTTAATAAATAAAGGTTAAAGTGAACTGATATAAATCTGAACAGGTATAAATCATGAATTCACATATCTGTGTTCTTTTAGACATGACTTTTTGGTCCCTCTGTATTCGTTTTGAGGTTTGAAATTGATATTGCCTGCCTGTACTTTTTGGGGGCACCAAAGTGCCCTATAATATGTTCAACATTCTATTCTTAACCAAGCCAGAACAATTTAAAGCCATTGTCCAGAGGACTGTCCCTTTATAGTCCTTGGTTTTCCAGAGCAATTTTTTGTTTTTTGTTTTTTTGTGAGGAAGATCAGCCCTGAGCTAACATCTGCCAATCCTCCTCTTTTTGCTGAGGAAGACTGGCCCTGGGCTAACATCTGTGCCCATCTTCCTCCACTTTATATGGGACGCCGCCACAGCATGGCCTGACAAGCGGTGCGTCGATACAGGCCGGGGATCCGAACCGGGCCGCTAGCAGTGGAGCACACACACTTAATCCCTATGCCACGGGGCCAGCCCCTTCCAGAGCAATTTTATCCTTGTTGCACTGGGTTCCCAAAAAGAATCACATGGGTATTCCCTACAGTGTCCACTCAGAAGTCGTGTGTCCCTTGACAACAATATAAAAAAAATATTGTTGGTCCAGAGAGTTTAACAACTCTAACTTTAGAAAACGGAGTCTGATCTGTTATATGTAAAGCAAAGTGTATAAAAGTGTATACTTTAGAATCAGAGATACTAGCTAGCTCTGGGACATTAGGGTAGTTACATACCTGTGTAAGCCTCAGTTTAGTGTTTTGTAAAATGAAGATTAAAATGGCTACCTTGTAAGGCAGTTGCACAGATTAGAGAAAAATATCAATGTGTATGATTGACATACAGTAAATGTTCAACAAATATTAACTATTAATATATAATCAACCACTTCTGCTTCCTCCTTTAGTATAACATAGTAGGACCTCTCCATTTTTCTCCTCCAATGTACGTCCAAGGTAACATGTTACCACCAGGAACCTCTTTATTTTATTTATTTATTTATTTATTTTTTTGTGAGGAAGATCAGCCCTGAGCTAACATCTATTGCCAGTCCTCCTCCTTTTTTTCCCTTTTTCTCCCCAAAGCCCCAGTAGATAGTTGTATGTCATAGTTGCACATCCTGCTAGTTGCTGCATGTGGGACGCTGCCTCAGCATGGCGGGAGAAGCGGTGCGTTGGTGCACGCCCTGATCCAAACCCAGGCTGCCAATAGCGGAGCACATGCACTTAACCACTAAGCCATGGGG
Organism: Ceratotherium simum simum; assembly: GCF_057802395.1. Classification (NCBI taxonomy): domain Eukaryota; kingdom Metazoa; phylum Chordata; class Mammalia; order Perissodactyla; family Rhinocerotidae; genus Ceratotherium; species Ceratotherium simum. Next base: position 17,372,222 of record NC_141903.1, on the reverse strand, counting down.
TCAGCCCCCAGGAATCTCTTTAAATCCTCCTTCTCACCTCACTCCAGAGAAACTCCACAGCAGAGTCTTTGAATCCAAATACTCACTTGAGGTCTCTATCAAGCAGCTCTTACTTAAGATGTCCCCAAATAGCCTCAATCTCCTGCCGAATGTTTTTATAGATCATATAATTTCCTCCTGAAACATATATCTATGAAAACCATCCATGGTGTTCCATGCTATACTTGAATACTTTTAACAGGAAACTCATTTTCTTCTATGGTAGCGCATTCTATCTTTGGATAAATATGACGGAAATTATTTCTTTAATAGAACTGAAACTTATTTTTCACTGGATTCTACCCCTTGGTCTTAGCTTGTACCTAGTAGCTTTTGAGTTAGAACAACCTGGTTTTGAATTTTGATTCTGCCACTTATTAGTTGTGTGAGATTAGGCCAGTTACATACTTGTGGATCTACAAATTGGGTTCAATTATAGACAACTCATAGATTTTGTGTTAGAGCAGTGAATGAGTTGGAGTATGTGAAGTTCTTAACATAATTCTTGGCACATGGTAAATGTTAAAGAATTACGGTAGCTATTATTAATTTTATGGTAATTTCACTGACACAGTCTTAAATTGCATTTATTATTTTTAGACTGACGCACTCTGTAACAGCTTCTAATGCAGACAGGGAAAAAAGTTTCAAGTCCTCTGGTACTAGGTGGGAAGTACTTACATGAATACCAGAATCCTTTCGTTCAAACATCTCATGCACATGAGAAAACTAATGCTCAAAGGGTAAAGTTACTTGGCTGAAGTTATTACGTGACAAAGCAAGAGCTTCTGGTTTTTTGAGGCTTAGTTCCAACGTTGTTTTTTGAAAAGTCCAATGGAGATTTGCAGTGAGAAGATGCAACTAAGTGTTGTCCAAGAGGCAAATTCATACCTACCTTGAAGAATTTGTTGTTTGTTAAGTACATAATGTTGACCTTAAAAAAATAGATGGCCAGTTATTTCTCCAACAAAAATGGGTTTATTTGGGATCAGCAAAGAATTACAATTCGAAGTCTGCAACCATGGCGAGCCACATGCAAGTTCCCAGCAGAAAGGGAGGACAGACTGTTTTATAGAGGGGAAGAGGAAGTTGGGAGGGCTATTGTAAATAAAGAGTTCTGGATGTAGTGGCTTTTCATTGGCTGAGTTGTGACCATCTCTCATTGGATGAACTTCTTGCTAGTCAAGAAGAAGTCTTCCTCCCCCCTTCCAGACCCCTGATGGGCTCTGCTATCAACATAGGGCATGAGAACTCCCCCTTTTGGCCTCCCAACTCCAATTTAATAAGGTTTTGTTTAATTTTCACAATATGCATGTATGCCTATATGTATGTATTGGTTCTTTTGTATCATGGAAAGTATTTTTTAGTGTCTGGTGCCAAGTTTGCTTTTTCTGTGCAATAATTTCCTCTAGTCATCCCTGAGTTATTGATAAGTCATTTCATACACACAAACTTGTGTTGGTGGTGGTGGTACAAGTAGTTAAAGTTTAGGAAAAAGAAGGGAGATAGATTTTTTTCACACTGTCCTTCTGCTAAGTCCAGCATATTAACAGCAGTATTGTTGGGGAGGATGGTAGTTCTAGGCTTTCCAGTGGAGATAAACAGTAAAGCAAGCAAGCGGTTGTCCAACGTGATTCCAAAAAAGTATTTTGTGAAGACAACTGTGAAGCAGACAGGTGTGAGATAAATGTTCTCAAATTTACTGGAAGAAAGTAATTCTCTAAATAGGGAGAGCTCCTGATGCTCAGATTGCATAGGCAGAATGCTACACAAATGACCACACGTTTCTCAAAGTCACAGCCATTGTCATGTTTTTCAACTTGCTCTTTTCTGGCCAGTTCCATAGGAAAATAATTGTAATCAAATTAACAGTGCTGCTAATAGAGCTTCTCTGCTCCAATTCTGACAGGGATGTGTGAACAAGGAACTTCATCACGTATAGACACTAACATATAATTCAAATCCACAGAATGACAGAGCTTGGGTACCTTAGGTCCAGCACATTCATTTAAGGGTGAGGTCCACAGAGGTGAAATGACTAAGATTACACACCTTGTTACCCTTCCAGATCTAGGACTTTTTTTTCCTATTGAGAGTAGAAAAGATCTTCCTTCTCCTACATTAATTGATTACTAATTAAAACCCATCAGAAAATAGAGTCAAGTATGTTAAGCTTCTCTTTAGAGACAAATATAACTTAACTATTATTTGTTTCTTTTTGAAAAAAGAATTTTAATGAGAAAAACATGCCTATTCTATATGACTATGCATATAAATGTACAATCTCACCCATGATCTTTTTTTTTTTTACCATATGAAAAAAACCCAGTCTTAAAAACCTCACTAAATCACTAAGCTTTCTCTCTGATGATACAAATCAGGGATGGATGGTAAATATATTGGTAAAAAAGAATGATACAAGGTTACAAGGATAAGTATAGATTCCTGTGCTTGAATAAAAAAATAAGTCGTGGTAAAAATGAATAGAGAATTATTTAATGGAATCATATATACCAGATACTTAGAGTTTTTAAGTAACAGTGCAATCAAGCGGAGTTGAAAATATGTTGTTGTTATCAGTTGGAGTAGGTTTAAAGGAGAGTGAAAAGAATAAGAAGAGATATGGAAACCAGGTCCTGTAACAAACCAGAAAAGCTTTTAGGAGTGTTTAGCTTAAATTAGAGAAAACGTGATAGATATCTTTGTTTAAATGGCTGCCATGTGGTCTTTCCCTGAGAAATTATTGTTTATGGCTTCAAAGATGAGAGCTAGGACCAGGGTGCAGGTCTCATCTCAGCATAAGTAAAATAATGTGAGAAAACAGATGCTAAATACCACTTGCCAGGAATGCTGGAGGGAATTCAGGCTTTTGATAAGTAACGAGAAAATTCCATGTTACCATGAGAGTCAGTAATCTCAAAAAAACTATTTCCTAGGAAATCTTGCACTTTTCCTGTTTCCATTGTTTCTTCTTGGTTATAGCTAATTTCTTGAAATGCTTCTCAAATGATTTACATCATGTCTTCAGAAATGTCTCTTGAGACTCCTGTATGTTTGCAATAATTACCACCACCTTTGTAGAATTTAGGTTCTGAAGATACAGACTGTGAACTGGGTGGATAGTGAGTGGATTTCGTAGGAGGATGGTGAAGCAAGATGTTTGCTTCTTGCTCTTGTGTTCTTGAATTAAAAAATATATATACATATTCACAATGTATTTCTTTATTATTTTTAATTTTTTATTTGAAGATGAAAATTTTAAGGCTTAAAGAGGCTTCTTTTACTCTAACTTCCTCCTACCAGATTGGGTAGAGAATGTTATTTCTTGGATTCAAACATTTTGCTTTTGACCTGTGGCAAGCCTAGTAAATAGTGCCAGCAACATCATCATTAACCATGTCCGTGAATGCTTTATTCTTACAGCATTTCTACATGGGGAACCTTAATTAGCTGTTTCCAGACATTGTCTCTTACAGGCAGTATTCATGAAATTGGCCAGGTTTCTAAAGGTAGTTGTAGGACCCATTTATGTGTTAGCTTGAGATGACACATCTTTGACAGGAAGAATCAGCAAAGTACTTTGTAAAAACACTAGCGCAATAGAAAGATGTCCAGGAGTTGTTCTGGTGTGCTCTAAGTGTTTTTCAATAATAATGAGGGACAATTTTTAAATACAAAGGAAGGGTGTGTCTGATGCAATAAAGCTGATGAAATCAGAAAGAGAATCCAAGAGGATCCCAGTATCGTTAGGCTTTTTAGGCGGTGAGAGCTGTGTAGGAATCCTTCTGTGAACCATAGAAATAAATAATAAATGCTGAGCCCATTGGAACATAATCTCAACCAGCAAGAAGCCACTGCTTTCCAGATTTCCTCACAGGGCCCTGCTAATTCCATGCCAAAACTAGCGGTGGATTTCTTCCTTCTAATCTCCCCTAGTGCCTTATTTGATTATTGTCACTGCTCTCCGACCATGCGCTGTCCCTTCAGACTCTCATTTTCCAACTGAGTCAGTCAGAGGAAGCTGAGTGTCCATCAGGACATCGTCTAAGACCACAAACCACCTTGGTCCACAAGAAGAGACAGAAAAGAAAACAAAGAGAGCAAGGGGAACCCTCAAAGTTTTGCTGGCAGCCTCCTCGTTTGCTGGATTACTGGCTGGACGCGACAAGGAAAAGGAATATGAGGGGTCTGGAAGGTTGCTCTAGTTGATTGGCAAAGGGGAGCTGGTGAGGGAGGAGGAGAAACCAAGAGGAGGTTGAACTGGGCATTTCAGTGCACTGCAGGATGGCGTCGCCTCTGCCCTGGCTGTACATTATTCTATGGTGAGTAAGATTTTTTTCTGATTTTTCCTTTTAGCTCAGAGGAAAGAGAAAGTGCACACCCACTGAGTGACTTCTATACCAAATCGAGGAAGAAGGCTGGGTGGTGTGGCATGTATTTGTGGTGGGGTGGTTGAGGGTGAATTGAATGGTGTATTTTCTCCAAGGCCGGGGGTGAGGATCATTGACTGTCTCCTCGCAGGGTAGAAAATGCCCTAGGGAAACTTGAAGATGAAGGGAACTTCTACTCAGAAAACATCAGTCGGATCCTAGACAACTTGCTTGAAGGCTATGACAATCGACTACGGCCAGGATTTGGAGGTGAGAGCAGCATCTTTACTAGACCAAACATCTGTTCTCTCCTTCCCCCTTACTGCCCTTCCAAGGCCCAGAGGCCTCAGAAGGATAGCAGAGTGGTAAGGTGCAGGGGTCTCGGAGAGAAGCCGTGTGTATGTTCCCAAACAGTCTCTGCCCCTTCCTCAATTAGTGACCTTCTATGCAAGTTATTTGAACTCTCTAAGCCTCAGTTTCCTCAACTATAGTATGGGTGTATGCCTCATAGAGTGTGTGGGTCTAGAATGAGAGATTCTCTATGTAAAAGACTTTCCTTAGCATTTGTCCCATTAAAGTTATTCATATATGTTAGTTATTATAATAATTTTTATTAGAATAAGCCTGCTTCTCTTCCATTCCTTAAATTCCCTAAATCAATCAGAGTAAATTCAAAATAAGGCAACTAGTATGAGTTTTCAGAGTTGAAAGACCCAAGGACACCCACTACTTTAGGATGGGGTGCAGATTCTGGTCATGAGAAGGGGCTTTGTGGTAGAGTCATTAAATTCAGTCCCCTTAACATCTTTGGTGATAATTGCCCCCATCCCTCTGGGCTAATTTCAGGTGCTGTCACTGAAGTCAAAACAGACATTTATGTGACCAGTTTTGGGCCTGTGTCGGATGTGGAGATGGTGAGTGAGGTCTGACGGAGGAGGGTAATTTTACTTACGAGGAGAGAGGGCCCAGTCCCAGAACTAGCGATAATGGGCATTGTTACTTAGCTTGGCTCCAGTTCCTTAATGCAATATGTATGCTCATGCTGGGAGGGCATGGCCATTAGAGCAGATTACTGGCTTCGTCTCCCGCACATGTCACTAAAGGCTCTGCTTGAGCACTTTAATCTCAGGGACTGTCTAAGATTATATCCTCTCTTCTGTCCACATATCATGCACTGATTCTTCCATACAAAGAGAAGTTGTTCTTCATCTTTATGAAGCCCTAGTAAATTTTTGAAGTAGAAAAAAGCAAAACCAACAAAGATGCTATGCCATGTATGAGTATATTGAGAATATGTATGAAACTTAAAACATAGTTGGTTTTTGTAATACATCATTCTCAGGATATTTTATTGAAACAGTAAAGGGAATCACTTGGAAAGACTAACGCATTCCACCTTTTATGTTGCAAATGGACCAGTGGGTGTTCTGGGGACTCTGTTCCAGGTACAGATGGCTGTAGGATTTGTAAGAGTATTTATAGTAAGTGGCAATGCAAACCTGAACTAGTCTTCTAGAACAAAGTGTATCGTGATATTCTCTCATAGCTCTCAGGTAGCATTTCCCCCTGAAAGGAAAATACTAAAACGGAAATAAACATAACTCTTTAAAGAGGTGCATCATTAAATTTTATTAGGAAAATGTAATTCTGGATAGACAGTCATTGGAAACTTTTTTGTCTTCTGCTTTTTGAGTTGACAAGAAAAGAAAGAAGGAAGAAGGAAAGAAAGGAAAAAAGGAGTGAAAGAAGGAGGGAGGAGAAGGAAGAAGGAGAGAGGGAGGAGGACTTGATTAAAGAGATTAATGTCTTAAAACTTGAAAGAAAGGAGAATCAGCATTATCCAGAATCCTCAATTATTTTACTATCATATTTTTCATTTGAGAACTGACTCACCCGAAGTATAAACAACCACAACCATATTCTATTGTATTATTGAAGTCCGGGATACATGAAACTTTATTTTATGCATGTGTCTCCTTTTAAAGTATATTTATACAATAGAGCCTTGTTATAATCTGGATCATTATTATATGGATATATTGTGTGTCAAATTATATTTTTAAAGTGTAATCACCACTTCCAGTAATAGGTCTCATAAAGGAACATAAAGTAGGCAAAGCAATTATTGGCAAGATTTTGATATAATTACAAGTAGTTATTTATCATTGACTTTTCAAATGGCCCTTGTCATAATTCTTAACATTTTTAATGTTATTTCATAAAAGTCACAAATTAAAACATAATTTTGATTGTGCATACCTAAATGATGCTCTGTTTGAGTAATGATGGTAACAATTGCTTTTTTGTTATCTGAGAGCAATATGAAATAATTATGATGTGCAGCCAGAGTGTGCTTATCAAATAAAGTTTTTCCATCCTTGGAACTTTACTAAATGGTAGCATGATGCTTGGAGACACCTTTGAAGGTGAACGAGATGCTAAGGGGAATGGTTAGACTAACTTATGGTAGGAAGGCTGGCACAAAACCTAGACCGTAAATCTTTTCATATTTTTCTTCTAAATTAAGGAGGGGGAAATCAATAGGTCGATAGATGGAGAGATGGATGACTGATAGAAAAAGAGGAAGAAGGTTGAGGAGGGTCAGGATGGAGGAGGGAAGTTTATGCAACACAGCACTATCTTTTATAATAATATTGTAAACTTTGTGTGTGAAAAAAAATGATTCACTGAAATCATAGCTTTCCTGATAAGCTATTGTCATAAAAAGTTGCTTTATTTCTTAAGTTTTAGAATTGGGTATATAATCTAATGAATAAACCATTCTTAACAAATCATCTCTCCATCCTGCGTGAATATCTTATTTTCTCTTAGGAGTATACAATGGATGTTTTCTTTCGCCAGACCTGGACTGATGAGAGGTTGAAGTTTGGGGGGCCAACTGAAATTTTGAGTTTGAATAACTTGATGGTCAGTAAAATCTGGACACCTGACACTTTTTTCAGGAATGGCAAAAAATCAATTGCTCACAATATGACAACTCCTAATAAACTCTTCAGAATAATGCAGAATGGAACCATTCTATACACCATGAGGTGAGGTTGCTCCAATTCTACTTCCTCTGCCCAACTGACTTGTCCATCATACTGACTCAGAACCGTTGTGTCAATGTCCCTAGGCTTACCATTAATGCTGACTGTCCTATGAGACTGGTGAACTTTCCTATGGATGGGCACGCTTGTCCACTCAAGTTTGGGAGTTGTAAGTTACAAAAAACTTCTGCAAGTCAAGTAATGAGTTCAAAATATGCAATTATTTAGTTTAGTTAGAGACAGGAAAGCAAAAGAGAAATATTACTTCTCAGTGTGATTCCAGGAATAAACTTACTTCGTTATGTCTGTCAATCTGACAAATAGAAGTTTTAGTCACCAGATTAAAGAAAAACATTAAAGAAAGTTTATGTTTGTATTTCCTTTTTATATGGACAAGATTTGTTTTGAAAGAAAAGAAACACAACTAATCAGATTCACTGCCCTGTTTAATTTGTTTAAATAATTCAGATGCTTACCCTAAAAGTGAAATCATATATACATGGAAAAAAGGACCACTTTACTCAGTTGAAGTCCCAGAAGAATCTTCAAGCCTCCTCCAGTATGATCTGATTGGACAAACAGTATCTAGTGAGACAATTAAATCTAACACAGGTAAGAATTTGACCAATGCTTGGCTGTAATCCAGCAGGATGACTCCAGTGCACAATTTCCAAATATCTATTTCTTTTTTCTCTGCAGTAGCCATCCTCAGCTAAGCTTGCTGTTTTCAAGTGATGAGTAGCTTTCTTTAAAATTGATTTTGCAACCGAGTGCGTATAAGGATTTGTGTAACCTTGGAATGGGTAGTTTTGTATGTGTATGACGCAAAGAACCCCACTGAAAACAGTGAGCTGTCATCTGCTGATCAAGTAGTTTTGTCATACCTTGAAATATGCCTTGGCTTGTTTTCTTCTGGCCCATGTTAACTTAAAGATCTGCAAGATTTACTTCCAGCTACATTCTTTTTGCACACTGTCAACAGCAATAATGTGATATATGCGTCTTCCAACAGGTGAATACGTAATAATGACAGTTTATTTCCACTTGCAAAGGAAGATGGGCTACTTCATGATACAAATATATACTCCTTGCATTATGACGGTCATTCTTTCCCAGGTGTCTTTCTGGATTAATAAGGAGTCTGTCCCAGCCAGAACTGTCTTTGGTATGCTTCATTCTTTGAACTCTACTTCCATTCATCCTCCAGCTCTCATTGCTTGTGTATTGTAGGGGAATATTCACACTGCTGCACTTTTCCAATCCACAAGAGAAATAGTCTCCTATCTCATTCAGACACATGGATCACGAAAAATGACCCTCATCTTATTGCAAGTTGTGTGGTGAATCAACAAAAAATTGGTCTCAGCAAGAATTCTGGCTGGTTTCCTGTGACTTTCACGTGCCCTATTTAGGAGAGTTTGTTTTTTTTTTAATCTCAGTTTGCTTTTTCATAACTAAGGAAAAGCAGAAAAGTGAAAACTGACATGTAAATCCAGGAAAACAAAGGCTAAGATATTTTTTTTTTTAAATAATTTTATTTATTTCTCCCAAAGCCCCAGTAGATAGTTGTATGTCATAGCTGCACATTCTTCTAGTTGCTGTATGTGGGACTCGGCCTCAGCATGGCCGGAGAAGCGGTGCATCGGTGCGCACCCGGGATCCGAACCCCGGGCTGCCAGCAGCGGAGCCCGAGCACTTAACCACTAAGCCACGGGGCCAGCCCTAAAGGCTAAGATATTGAACACCTAATATATAAATTATATCTCACTTTTATTAGGTTGAACCATAGAAAAATTACCATTTTTCTAGGTCTAAATATAGTTAAATATCACCAGTTTCCCACAGTTGAACCTAAATATTTAGTTCCATTTATAATGTATAGAATCACTACTAGCTTTGATGGAACAAAATGAAACAAGAAAAAGAGCTGTAACAGAAAATATCATCAGTAACAAGATCCAATTTTTTCTGAGTTTTCATGATTGTGAATTTAATAGTTCATAGGAAAGACCTGAGTTGAATTGAAATCTCACATAAATTTTGACGTTTTAATTTACTATATTAAAATAGATCTTTCTGCAAATTGTAAAAGAATATATATATAATAATGTTAACCATCTTCAAATTATATAAATTCCCCAAGTCATAATTCAAGACAGAAAACTGCTGGCAGATAAGTGATGAAATTATTTTCTCATGAGTAAATATTTTACCTTAAAACCAAGGTAGAAATAAAAAAAAAAATTGAGGAGCCTTATTTTATGATTATTATTCATATAATATAGACTTCTTAAATATGATGAAAGATATTATCAGCTATTAAAATTGATCGGGAATTCAAGGTTTTATTACTTAAGTTATAATAATTTGCTATAAGTTTTCTCAAGAAGTCAACAACTAGAATTATTCATGACAAATTTTACAATAGTTAAACTAAATCAACACAAAAAAATTGTTTTTGAGCAACTACAAGGTACATATCACCGCATTCGGTATTGAAGGATACAAATATCAAAACACCTGTGATAATAATTGTGAACAATTATGAAACAATAAAATAATAAAAATTACATTAGTAGAGTGCTTAATCCTCTCCACCAACACGTTCTCATCTGATCTTGTTATTGGATTCCAAATCCTAACACTGCATTTCTCATTCTTTTTCTTTTTAGGGATCACCACTGTTTTAACCATGACCACTTTAAGCATCAGTGCCCGCCACTCCTTGCCAAAAGTGTCGTACGCGACCGCCATGGATTGGTTCATAGCTGTTTGCTTTGCTTTCGTCTTCTCTGCTCTTATTGAGTTCGCAGCTGTCAACTACTTTACCAATCTTCAGACACAGAAGGCCAAAAGGAAGGCACAGATTGCAGCCTCACCCCCAGTGACAATATCGAAAGCGACTGAACCCTTGGAAGCTGAGATTGTTTTGGTATTGTTTACTTTTCTAATGTTACCCACCATATAGGAAAAGACAGCCCAAACCATGATCACAAACAAGTAAATAGTCCAAAAGTAATATTAGTTGAGCACGAGTTACATAACTCTGCTTCCAAGGCCAACTTCTTTTCCAACTTCACAGAAAAAAGTTAAGCAACGATCCTTCATTTATCTTTGCTCTAAACTTTTGACATTCTCCTTTCATCATTCTCACTAGTACTGGCAGATTCCAGCCTCTCAGCGGAGATGAGAAAATTCTTCATAGCCTTCAGATGTTTCCTTTGAACAGGTTCACTTATACCAGATAGGGAGAATAAAGTAAAAAAAGAAAAGTTTGTAATTAGGCTTCAGAGTCTGAAGGAAAGAAACAGGACTCCTATAGAATGGGCAATTTTTGTTAGAAATCTGCTTGCTACTTTATTTCATGAGGGCAAGATGTGAATATTATGTTCTACGAATGTTGAGTCATAACCTAAGTTTTTGATGCATGTGAAAACATTCTCATATTCACATTTATATATTAAATACACGCATATTCATGTGTTTTTATTCATAGACTTATAATCAGTGAAAAATACCTATAAAATTAATTTTAGATTTGCTGTGGCTAAGCTTTGGTCCCCAAAGGTTTTTTGAATAAAAAACAAATAGTAGCATTAAAAATTCACAGGTCATAAATGTGCCTCCAAAATTTCAATTTCACATATGAGAAAAATCTTGTAACAATTAGGCTGCACACACTTTTTTAAAAAATGGATTAGAGAACTAATTGACAAGTAGAAATGTTTATTGCAATATAAGCCCAAACAGTAGCTCTTAGAAAAGAGGAAAATTTTGCTCTGAAGAATCAAGTAATACATTTTGAATTGAAAATTTCTTTATAATTGATCAATTCTTGTAAACATTTCCAAATCGCAGAACCACATACAGCCCAAGTAATCCATGGTTAAATTTTATGATAAAAATTATAAAGCTATATGTATTTTACTTCTCAAAACCTCAGGCATTTATTGGCTAAAATTATGATAATTTTTTATTGAAATTTTTCTCTTTGATAAACTAAGAAACTTGTTTGAGAATTTTCATTTTCTCCAAGCACTAAGATAAGGCCATTACCATGATAAGTGGAAATATATAATCTAAAGATTTTTTTCTTGAATTAGCCCTCATTAAAAAACAAAGTTTGCCACCCAATGATCCTAATTACCTCCTTTTACAAAAGGGAAAACAGAATCTCAGAGAGGGAAAATATTGGTTACTAGTTGGTGGAAAAACTAGGAATTGATTCTAGAACTCCTAATATTCACAACTTTACAGAGGATGAGGCCTTCCCCTTCCCAACAATCCTCAAAGACTGAAATATAAAAGAGTACATACCACTGGATAAACATTTCAGAATGTACGTGAGGTCATTCTCAAAATTCTTCCCAGGACTTAGTGATGTTTTCTTTATACATATGTGTTTTGAAAGGTCACAAAAATATAAATTTTAGAACAAAAATTTGCCAGTCTGAAGACTCAGTCCAAAACACTTAAAATCATTTTTTTCAGAAAAGATAAATTCCAAATATTTTTGTGAATCATTTTGTTTGTAAAGGTAAGTGATTATGTTATAAGCTACCTGTATTCATATAGGCATATAATCGACATATTGTCCAAAGATCATATATTATCTTAACATATATCTAGAAGAAAAATTAGTATTTATCAGAATTCAGTTTAACAGTTTCTTATTTGAGAAATACAGTAAAAATGAAAAGAGAAATTCGTGAGAAACAGGGTAAAAAAATAACTCCAATGATTTTGAATGTGCTCGTTGATCTGATATTGAGATAAAAAGAAAGACCAACTTCCTTACTTCAACTCTTTTGAAATATGTATTGCTGACAAGAATATGATTTGAAGTCCTTGGAGAAAGCATAGAGTTATCATTCCCTTAGTCTGTTATTTTAAAGGTATAATTTATTAATAAAATGGAATTTAAGATCTCAGATCTTCACATAAACTACCTTCTACAATTCTAAAATAGTAACATATAATGAGCAGATCCTTTGGGAAGCTGGATAAAAAATTGCATTTAAATCATCTCAAAGTACATTTTTTCTTGCAAGTTGACTTTTTTCTTATGAAAAATTGTATTTCTAAACCTGGCTCTACTTAAATATTTTAAGGCAATGAAAAGGAGAATTTTGTTTCTGAAAGGCTAGGTCAAAAGTGTAAAAATAAAAACAAAAATAACCAAACCTAACGATACCTACCTTGTAGGTATCAAAAATAAATATAGATGGTTACACAGAACATTTACATTTTATTTATTCATGTCAAAACTTGGCAATTTGCCTTATATAATGTAGAGGAACAAACATAAATTACATATTTGCAATTTATACAACACAACAGTATATTATGATTGCAAGGTCATTTTTTCTTCCAAATACGATGACATTTAAAAATGCCTATTCAGTTGTAATCAAAATAACATTATTTCGGCAAGTTGGACATTGAAATAGCAAACCAATGTGGTGAAGATGAAGTGAAATTAAGTGGTTGGATATTTCATGAGATTCTAAGTTGTATATTTTAACGTGCTCATTGCTTTTCACAGGAAACTACTTAGAATGAATATGGGGAGAAGTTTATCACTTTGATTTGACCTTGAAATTTAATATAATAATGATAAAGAAATTCAGACATTTTAAATCTAGTACTCAAACCCAAAGAGACACCTAAAATTAAATCCTTAGACATGCTCTGTAGACTAATTATCTTTCTGTTTTTAAGGCATTTGGAACTGGAGACTATTTTTTTTAGGTTTTGAGGAGAATTTGTCCACAGCTTCTTTCCTGCTTATATGGCATCTTTCCTTATTGTTTTTGTCTAGTATGCTATCTTGGCATTAGAGAGTTATTTCTGTCTTCATGCTTCAGAATTTATTATGTGTCTGGGATATGCTTATTCCGCATGTGAGACCAAGTTTGAACCTTGATCTCTTTGGATGTTTTTCTAGTTTCCTTGCTATTTTAAAGGTCTAAGCTCTCATCACTAGGTTCTTAAGAATGAATCCCCTCCACCCAGCAACACGTCCAACATGGCTTCTCTTTTTCACAGGAGGTGTGATGTTCTTGGTAAATTTTCTACAAACGTAATTGACCAAAATTTCATTAGTCTGGACAATAACTATATTTATACTGATTATACTGTTTATTCATTTATTTTATATTCTTTTCACCTGGCACCCATTTATTGAGTACCTATGCATTCACTGAATGATTCGTAAGTATTTGTTAAGTGCTTTTCCAGACCCTTTGTAGAATGCCGAGGATACATTAGTGAGTGACATCAATAGGGCCTCTTCCCTCATGGAGCTTCTTGTCGAGCAGGAAGAGAGACAAATCAATGTGCCATGACGACACATTGTGATAAAGGCTGTGGTTAGAGATGTATAGTAGGCTGAAGAGGAGCCATGCCAGAATGCCTAACTCAGTCTGGAGGCAGTAATGCCTACGCTGAGAACAGAAAGGTGAGCCTGTCCTTGCTCTAGAAGCGCTAAATCAGTTGCTAGAAACTTGGGCATAGAGAAGGAAATAAGACATATGTCCTTTCCATATTCCTTTTCAAGGTCAGGATGTCTGCTGGGCCATTACCATGTTGCCCTTCGCCTATGTAGCAAGATACGAAGCACAGAATACTGAAAGATTTACCTCCTCTGTTCCACATATCGCCAAGATTTCTTTGAGTACTATCATTACTCCATAGAATTAAGGGTTGGATTAAGACCATCAGAGACCCTGAGCACCAGAAACATCATGGTGCTCTTTCCGCAAGGTTGTGCCATAGGATGACTTATAGAGAGGTTGGGGTGGATCAGATGAGAGGAGTAGGTGTTTAGCTCTTCCCCCTTACCTTCTATCAAATCCCCATCCAATATTTATCCCCCCCCAAACATTCCAGTATGGTTTCCAGACATGTTCCTAGCAAGCACCACTGACCCACCAGATTGCTGCCAATAAGCTGCTTCTCTGCAGCAATTCTAGAATCATCTCTGCTCCCAATTCTACCAGCTGTAATGTAAATACAGGAAAATTTGATGGAGTTCTTATTTTCTCCATAATGATTAATATGATAGTTTAAAAAAATGTCAAACACTAAATATTTGCAAAACTATTTTGTCTTATTTTTGATGCCCCTGTTTGCTGGTTCTAAAAGCAGAGGCTTTGTTTGTCCCTTGAGTAATGCAGCCCTGGTTAGAATATCTCTCTTGAGAGGTAACCCATTGCCCCCTCCTCTTTAATATATTAGATTCACTGAATGTTGTATCAAAATTACTCTAAGTACTTCCCAACTGCCTTATTCCTACATCAAACTATTGATTGTCATCAAGTCCAGTTTGACTCAAATTACCTTTGCAATATGGCATTACTTAAAACAAGGCAATGCTCTAAAAATACCCAAAGCAGGATGGCACTCAGCAGCAGGGGAGCCCTGGAAAAATTCAAAACCACAGGTGTTCCACTCAAAACAGTGACAGCCCCAAGCTGAGCCCTCATCTGGACTCTGACAAAAGCCTATTTTACCATCAGCTGAAGCTGCTGGGCTTACAATAGAGCAGGCGGGGTCTGATGCAAACCTGTAGCTTGAATGGCTTGCAAAATTGGTTTTCTTTGCTTTTCAGAAATTCAATGTGATTCTTCTAAACTGGTGTCCAGTCTCCTGTACTGCCAATTCCCAACTGTCCAGCGGCTGATTACCCAGTGTGTGGGTTAGCCCGGACTCCTTCATTTCCTTGAGCATAGATTTCCTGCTAGAAATCGCCTCGGTCACTGCTGGGCAGTGGGACAGTTGTAACTCTAAATCAGTGATTCTCAATGGTGGCTGAATTTCCCCCCCCAGAGGACATTTGGCAAGGTCTGGAGATATTTTGGGTTGTCACAACTCCAGGGAGGGCGGTGCTACAGGCATCTTGTGGGTAGAGGCCAGGGATGCTGCTCAACATCCCATGATGTACAGGACAGTCCCCCACGACAAAGAATTATCCTACCCAAAATGTCAATAGTTATGTGATTGAGAAACTGCAACCTAAAGGCTAAAGCTGGGAAGAAAACAGAATAATTGTTAAGAGTGTGATTTTTCGCATCCGCGAGGAATTGAATGCAAATGCTGCCACTTATTAGTTGTGTGAATGTCCTGCTTAAGCCTTCATTTGCTCATCTCTAACATGAAAATAGTATTATTACATTCTGGATTCTTTCTAGGAATAAGCAAAATAATGCATGCAAAGTGCCTTGTAGTGCTCATCAATAGAAAGCATTTAGAAATGGTACCTATAATATAATGTAATATAAAACAATATACTAAAATATAATATAATGTAATCCTAAAACATTTTTTCTCTTCTCTTTGCCTGACTACTCTAAGAAATCTTGGAAAATGTTTAGATTTTCATTCATTTGTTGATTAAGCATACATTGATTAAGTGTATACTATCTTCTATGCACTGGCTAGGCACTGTGGAGCTCTTCTATGTGAGAATAATATGCCCTCTACCTATAAGGAGATTTCATATCAGGAAAGAAGATAAGACACAACAGAAATAATATTTACAAGGAAGAATGTGATAACAGTTAAAACAGTTCTAACAGCTAAGTAGGCAGAAAAGTGTACGAAAGTGTACACAATCTTACATTTTCTTTCTCAAATTCTTAAAGAAAAAAAACTTATAGAGGAAGTAATAATTGTCCCTAACTTTAAAGATGGGAACTTGAAGCTTAGGGAGAGTCTATGACATCTATGGCATATCTAAGTCATATAGCAGGTAAGCAGTTTATATGGAATTGCAATCTAGGGCTTTCTGACGCTCCTGTCCTCTTAACTGTCAAGCGACCTTCCATTGAGATTGTTTGGGAAGTAGATGAGGAAAAGGGGAATCCTACTGTAGGGGACCTTTAACTCCAGGCCAATGCCATTGTGCTTAGATTGTTCATGATGTTTGGTCTTGAACGATGTTGCTTAACTCCGGACAAGGGTTATTTGACGCTCCTCATTAAGTCATTTGTGACACTGTGACAATGCCAAGAGATTGACAAATAACTTTTTTTCCCCACATCTCTAAAAAAAGAAGGGGATATAAAACAATGCCTTACATTTTTATGGTAGATTATGTCTTACAATCACTTTTTCGTCTCAATGAACTTTCTCATTTTTGCCCTCTTTCTCTCTAAACAAAAGAAACACAGGTTTCAGACAGGCAATGCATGCTGTTAAAAGTTAAGATGAGTTTAGAATGTAAATCTGCTCTAACGGCTTGCCCTCTTTCTACGCCATCATGATCTTTAGACATTTTACTAGAGTAAAATATTTTAACGTTTCATGTATCTGGGAGGAGGATGACTATTTTTGGAGAATGAAACAGTGACATACTTTGCTCTTCCAGGTAGAGAATATTTTAGTAACATATCTAATGGAGGAAAATTCAAATTAGAGGCTGAGAAACATGATAGAAAGCTCTTAGAAGACAGTGTTACTTATTTCCTGTCCAAGATTAGCAGACTGGGCCCTCTACTATTTTCAGTCCTCTTCTACCTCTAAGACCTATGATTTATTTAATTCTGTCCAGAGTGCTTAGCACACTACTGGGCCAATAGGTAACAAATAAAGATATTTTTTGCTTGAAATTTGCCATGTGTGATGTCAAATCAGACTTAGCTACACAGATGCATTTTTGCTTTTGCTGAAGAAACAGATTTTCCTATGGCCCCTAAAAGCAGCCTGGGCTTGAACTCTGAGTGATGACTATTATTATTTAGATACTCAGTAACTTCCATGACAAATCAAATACCAAAATTCAGGAAGGGAATGTAGAAAGAAGTTGTTCTTGGGTTGTTGTTTCCCGCAGTCCAAATGTCACCACATCGGCGGGTCACTCTAGTCCTGTGGCTCAACCAGCACAGGGGAGGCGGCTGCCTCATCCTGTTGCCGTGGGGTTGCTGGTTAAAGCCATGGGAATCTGTCCGCGTGAGTAGCACACCCTGCCAGGCAGCAAAGTGGTGATTTTGCTGCCAGGGAGGAAACGAGGTGGTTTTACAAGAGCAGGGATAATGTACAGCAAGTGTTTGAAGGCAGAGTCCCAGCAAAGACAACCTGGCCACGAGGGCAGTGACTATCGTAGGATGTAGAAAAGAAAAGATAAGAATCAGAGGATGGCTCCCTCGTCTCCTACAGTATGAAAGGGGTCGAAAGCAAACAGAATTAGAGTCTCTGAACTAGGCCCAATACTTTAGAGTAGAGATGGGAAAACTTTGGGATGAAACAGGCACGGAAATTGACCAGTGTGCTTATTACACAGCTGTGCCACTATGGGCAAAGCACTTCCCCTCTCTGGACCTTAGCCTTCTCACCTAACAATTAGCATGCTAAATACCCCTTTCAAGACTAAAATTGGTTGTTTCATGATTTCACTGGAATAGAAAATCTAATGAAAGAAAAGAACATACAACAATTCTGAGGTTAGTAAATGAATCATTTTTGGGTGACTTAAGATGGAGGGAGACCAATGGAGAAGTTCTGAATGGGAAGCAGAAAGCTCTCAATATAGAACTTCTGGGCTAAGAGGCAGTTGTACTTCAAGAGAGGAACAGTCCTCCCACTCGATTTAAGGGTATTTATCCTTTGTCACTGGCTTTTGACACACATGAGCACCTTCGTATTTTTTTTTGTTATCTCAGCTGGTTCAAATTTATGAATGTGTGAAGATGGGGATGCAGGCTGACACTGTGTCTAAAAGAATGATATCAATTAACCAAGTTGTTATTTTCTTGTAATAACTAATTGTTCACATAGTCCAAATTGAAATCCCCCCTCATTGCCCACACCCATAGGCTTATGCATAACCAGCCGGCAGATAAGCCTTTGCGACCTCGCTCATGTCTTCTAATGGTACAATGTTCAACACAGTTTCCGGGACATGGAACATAGTTGACATCAATTGCTGATGTATTAAATTATGCTGGATAGAAGCAAATCAATTTTTTAAAATTTGTTTTACCATTTTCTTGGAAAAGTAGCACCTTAAATACTATTAAGAATTTGACAATATTTTATCTTACATAGTAAGTAGTCAATAAACATTTGTCAATGATGAAAAAATGAATGACTAAGTAAGTGATCTCTATTCTTTTACCTAGCTAAATATTTATGTCTTTTCCCCCACAGCATCCAGATTCCAGGTATCATCTGAAGAAAAGAATCACCTCTCTGACTTTGCCAATAGTTCCACCCCCTGAGGCCAGCAAAGTCCTCACTAGAGCTCCCATCTTACAGTCAACACCTGACACCCCCCCACCGCTCTCTCCAGCCTTTGGAGGCACCAGTAAAATAGACCAGTATTCTCGGATTCTCTTCCCAGTTGCATTTGCAGGATTCAACCTTGTATACTGGGTGGTATACCTTTCCAAAGACACAATGGAAGTGAGCAACAGTGTGGAATAGATTGCATCCAGAAGACAATCTGTATTCTATAAGTTCTCATTTTCTGAATTTTTTAAAAAAATAGCATTGAAACTTGTGTAGATGCTTTTCTGAACATGAAATCAAAATTGAAAATCTGTAACATGTAGCTTTAAGTAAGCATGTATGGGCCAAAAAGCAATAATGATACTCCTCTAAATTGAAAGTTGAAGGTTGCTGAAAAATATGACTTTTCTGTACATTAGAGAAAAATGTTATAAGAGAATAAGATGGATTCAAGATGAATTAGCCAATCTTTTTCCTTTATTGTTCTGTATTTTAATTGTCACTGTGAATAGCATTTACCATAAAGCAGATAAAATAAGAAATGCTGACACTTCCAAAGGTTGCCTTAAAACATGTTTATTTTGGCTTAGTTTTCAAGAGAGCAAAATGTAAATAGTCTAAATATTTATCAGTAGGTTAATACCAGCATGTTGGAGGCCTTTATGCTAGTAAAATGGCTTTCAGCAGCATTGTAAAGCCTGCATTGAGCGTAGCAATTTGTTTTTAACCTTGCTGTGCCATTTTACCTCAATAAAGTATGGTGTTTATATACATATGAATTATACATAGATCATAAATTATGTATGCATATGTACATAGCTTTAGTTGGACTGTAATACAGTGTTGTTTTATCTTGTTAAGTTCTCCTTTTAAAATAATACACTCATCATAATTCTGTGAAGTTGTAGATAAAAATAATGATTATGAGGAGTTCTTGTCTATTATGACTGTGATTATATCTTGTATTTTCCACCTTGCTAAGTATACTACTAAATAAAACAACAAGAAACCTGGTTCTCTGGATCAGTTTAATAAAGCTAAAGAGAAGAATTTCCTCATAGGCAGGAATGAAGTGGTTACTTCTACCCCAATGTTAGTGTCCCTGGTGATTCTGAGAGGTAGGAAATATAGGACAGCCAGGCTCAGTCACCTTGCTCTAAAAAAATACTTGAGTTCATATTCAAGTAGTCAATTCTTTATCTCCTTCCTGCTCACTCAAAACACTTTCAGTTATGAGATGAATAAGTTCTGAGGATCTAATGCTTAACATGGGTGACTATAGTTAATAACACTGGGGCCGGCCCCATGGCTTAGCGGTTAAGTGCGCATGCTCCGGTACTGGCTGCCCGGGTTCAGATCCCGGGTGCGCACCTATGCACCGCTTCTCCGGCCATGCTGAGGCCACGTCCCACATACAGCAACTAGAAGGATGTGCAGCTATGACATACAACTATCTACTGGGGCTTTGGGGGAAAAAAAAGGAGGAGGATTGGCAATAGATGTTAGCTCAGAGCCAGTCTTCCTCAGCATAAAGAGGAGGATTAGCATGGATGTTAGCTCAGGGCTGATCTTCCTCACAAAAAAAAAAAAAAACAACACTGTATTGTACGATTGAAATTGGATAAGGGTGTAGAACTTGAATGTTTTCACACATGCAGGAAAAGGTAAATATGTGAGGTGATGGATGTGTTAACTAACTCAATAGAGTTAGTTTTGTCTCACAATGTGTATGTTTATCAAATCATTAAGTTGTACACTTTAAATATCTTACAATTTTATTTGTCAATTTTACCTCAACAAAGCTGAAAAAAAGGTGAATGAAACTGTTCTTCTCTCTTTCTGCTATTCCAGCTCTTCCAGATGCTAACTCTAACCGTGTTTCTCCCACAGGGAATTGTCTTAGGGAAACAGGAACTAGGAGTAGGAGAAGGGGCTGGGGAAGATTTCCAAGGAGCTGGGGCCCAGACTTTTAAGAAGCGGCCAGCGCCTGGGGTCTGATGAGGCTAGTCCTGGAAATGCAGTAAGAAGCTAGAGGCAGAACCAAGTGCTGCTGCCAGCGTCAAGGGTCATTATCAGGACAGTCCTTATACAAGAATAGCCTTAGGATGGAAGGAGGAAGTCCCTTCTCCCCTTCCCCTTCTGCCTTCCCATCTCCCTGTAGTGCTTCCTAGCCTCAGAACTGAGTAGGAAGCATTTTAAAAGAGAAATGAAAACTGTGCAGTTTAACACCAGTAGTATGAAGTATAGAAGGGTGGATTTGCAACTAAGAGACAGTAGCTTAAATATGAACACAGAGCAGGAACTAAACAACTCTGGTGTAATTTAAGCTTTTTAAAATGCTTCCTTAATGGTTGAATTTCTGGAGCCATAAAGATCTGGTGGGGGAGACATATGGGAGCAGGGAGATTTGTCAGAAAGCACTTGCTGGTAAAAACCCATTTCCATATGTGACCGTCAAATGAGTTTATATAAGTAAATTGCTTAGAACAGTGTCAGGCATATGTATAAGGCATCACAATAAGTGATTGTTTATAGTAATAGTGGTGGTATCATCATCATATCATCTTACTATATGCTAGTACTAAGCATTGACATAACAATTGATAAAATTAAGGTTAACAACATTCCATGCCAGGTCTATGAAATGTACAACCGTAAACTTGTTTCTAATTAATATTAGCTGGTATAAAAATAAAAAGTGGAGGCCAGCCTGGTGGCGTAGTGGCTCCGCTTTGGTGGCCCAGGCTTTGCAATTTCGGATTCCGTGTCCAGACTGATGCACTGCTCATCAAGCCATGCTGTGGTGATGGCCCATATACAAAATAGAGGAAGATGGGCACAGATGTTAGCTCAGGGCTAATCTTCCTTACCAAAAAAGAGGAGGATTGGCAATGGCAGAGCCAGTCTTCCTCACAAAAAAATAAACAAATAAAAAATAAAATGTGTGCTATCAGACCAAAATCAAAAGAAAACCACAAATCACTGTTGAAAAGTTTGAGTGATGTGCAGTGCTAATAACCAAAAGAGTACATTTTCAAAGAGCTTCCCAAAAAGTTTGGCTATTTGATTATGTGTGATCGTTTAATAATATCCTTAACCCCCGATTTTGGCAGTCTAATGCTGTCTGTCCCAGAAAAATCAATGGCGATTATTGTCTTAAATTCCCCAGAACCTGAGTTACACTCATCTTTCTGACTGCATGTGCTAGTGAGCATGTGGGTGAATATTAGGGGGAAACCTGGAGATTCGCACTATGATAATATAATGTCTATTTGAATGGGAATTCTTCCAGACTAGATGCCGTATGTACAGAGTCAGAAAGATAATATGCAAATAGACCTTTCCTACAGTTCTAAAACTAGTTTGTTTGTTTCTCAAGGACTACTAAATGAATTGACAGACTACCTCCTTTATTTAACTTCTCCATCTTATTTATAACTGAACACATTAAAATCTCATAATTTTGTTACTATTCTTGGATTATTTTTTGTTGGTGGTGGTAGGAGTTTATTAATTCATTTTCATTGTCTAATTTTTTTTTCCTTTTTTTGCTGAGGAACATTCTCCCTGAGCTAAGATCTGTTGCCAATCTTCCTCTTTTTGCTTGAGGAAGATTAGCCCTGAGCTAACATCTGTGCCAATCTTCCTCTATTTTATATGTGGGTCACCACAGCATGGCCACCAATGAGTGGTATACGTCCACGCCCGGGAACCAAACTGCCCAAGCGGAGCGCACTGAACTTAACCATTAGGCCATGGGGCCGGCCCCCAATGTCTAATTTTTATATCTATCCAAATGTTAATGTACCAATGCCTCACTTTTATCTGTAGTTCACTTTTCTAGGGATTTTAATTATTTGGAAAACTGTTGACCTGATGCTTAGCCCAGAATTCCCCTCAACTCTCACCCATTCAGAACTGTGGAGTAGCTGAAATACACATATTAAAAGGCAAGTATTTTACTCAGGGTAGAGTCATTCCACACTCACTCAAAGCTACTCACTTATATTTTAAACCTAGTTCACACTGGTAGTTAATTTGTTTCTTAGCCCAAACTGGATGAGAGGAGTAAAATGTGGAGAAATGGGGGGCTTCAGAATCAGATAGACTGAGGTAGAAATGACAGCAGATAGAAAGCAGTGAGACAGAGGAATATAAAAATCAACTTCAAAATTGTGGGCTCATTGTACTTTGGGGGCACACAGCCCTCCACTGTAAAAGTAAAGCAGGGCAGCCTTAACGCCCTGATGCCATCAGTGCATTGGAATAGATTCCCGCACTAGGTTAGGGGAACCATTGGCAAGTCACTTACCTCTCTGGATCTCCACTTCTAACATCTTTACAAATTGGGAGTTTGATTAGATGATTTCAAAATCCTTTAACAACCCAAACTTGTGTTAATTTATAATAATTTTATAGTGAACTTTCAATGACCTCCATTTAAAATGTCTGAAGAGTGTGTGACACCTTTTAAAATATTTCTACCAAAAGCAGTTAAAGAAAGTAAAAATTATTTGGCCTTAGTATTAGTAAATACTTGTTATTTAGCATGAGTCAGGCAATTTTATAAGTATTTACATATATTATTTGATTTAATCTTTACAAAAATTAAGTGAAGTAGAGTCTATGCACATTGTACGAATGAGGAAACTGAGGCTCACATAGGTGATGTTAATTGCACAATAATATCTCATGGTGAGACAAGATCCAGAATCCGTTTTTGTCTTCTGCAAAACTTTATACTACCTCCCACAGAGAAGCTCCATCTGCTTTCATAGGTGCTTCTGCTTTATTGCTGGGTCACAGGCAGCCAGCAACTTTCTGGTTTGCAAGGTTGGACATGTAACTGGTGCTATTTCAACTACAGCTCATTGATTAGGAGCACGGCCCTTGCCCCTGGCTATATGCAGCCACAGATTCTGCTGTCGTACCAGGGGGCCCAAGTTTCTGCAAGAATATTCAAGTGATTAAATATGATTCCCACTGCTGTGCCACCATATGACTTGAATACCAACTTATCACTAAGGGATTGCTGATACATGGAGATTTTCTCTTCTTTTTGAATATGGTTAATTATCTATTTATTTTTAAAAATCTGTCATTTCTGTGTATTTGAAGCAAAGAAATATGCACAGATATCTCCCTATGACATCTTGATTAGAAGTTATTATCCCCCTTCTCTAAGCAGTTATGTAAGAACGGAAAATCTCACAGCAGAGCAGGTGGACTGGGTGGTACAGGTACAGAATGAGGTGGGACAGAACAAGGCTGTCTGGGACAGCTAACCACTTTTTAAATATGCCATCTTAGGCAAGTTACTTAAACTCTCACAACCTTGGTTTTCTCATCTAAAAACTGGTGATAATAACAATTCTTAGCTTTTAAGGTTGTTGTGAAGATTAAATGAGTAAATCCACATAAGTATGTAACACAGCATCTGACATATGGTAAGTGTTGAAAAAGATGTGTTGCTATTAGCTGTCTCGGAAGTACCACTTACGAGCCCACTGATAATTGGAGACACCTGAAGGCTGTGTTTGGAATCTCTTTCTCCTTATTTCCCTAGTGCCTAGTGCACTACCTGATATAGATACTCCAGAAATTTTTGAATGAATGTCATTTACTTCTTCAAGGTCGTATTTCTTTTTCATCTCTAGTGGACCTAAAACACCAGCTTTGCCTACCTGAAAAGGTTATTACAGGTCATATAATATATTACGTAGTTTATTTTTATAAAATCTCTTAAGGAAGGTATTGTTAAGATCTTTTCTTCACATTTTACAGACATGGAAAGAGCTGATGTAACTTGCTCACAGTCAGCAAAGAAAAGCAGAGCCAGAATTTGAATCCAGGTCTGTCTTGTGTCTGAATCTGGATGCTTTGTTGCTTGTCTCTGCTAGCCTACATATTATGAGCCACTTTTCATTTCTTTAATTTATGAGAAAGGGCTTAGAATACCGAGAAGCATTATGCCGATATAAGGCATTTGTATACATCAGTAAGTTTCTAGCGGTGGCCTCTTAACAACTAGTTCTCCCCAGTGAATCGCGCACTCTCTTTCCCTGTGTGAGTCTATCCTAGATATTGAAAAGTGATATTTAGGATAGAATAGATGAGTCTGGAGTGCTTTTGCCATTGCCATACAGATAATACAAGTGAGTCAATTCTCCAGTATGTGCATTATTTACAACCTTTCATCTTTCTAGTAATTGTCCAATTGCTGGCTCTTTTCTCACTGTTATTAGCAAAAACATATCAAAATCAGGCCATTATGAAATTCATTAGCAGGTCATCTGAAAGTCACTTACAGAAAGAGAGAAACACCAATACATATGTACAATTATCTACGAATTTAGTATCATCATTTTCACTTCCATGATCCACCGTACTCATTCGTAAAATAAGGATACCAGAATTACTTCACTATAATTGTGAGGACTCAAGCTTAAATATAGAGATCCCTCTACAGTGCCTGGTACATATTTAGAGATCAATAAAACATAGCATATTGTGAATAGTAATTTGGATGAAGGTTGCAGTTTTTTAAGCCAAAATGTCCATAGAATAATCAATTTCAAAGAAAGTGTGGCTCATTCTTCATATATTATGCAAATATATAATTCTTATCAAGTATGGCCATCAGTTTTAAAGGAAGGCCCACGTAGGCAGAAGCACACAGAGCACACACAAATTTAGCAAGTATGGTGACCATAAATTTTATATGTCAAAGTCTCTATTCTACATAGATTGATTTTTAATTCAATACATATCATATATATGATTTTCTGCGTTTGCTCTTTTTCTGAATTTATTTTCCATTATTAATCTGAAATATAACCTCATTCATTCATACTGAGTACCTTTCACGTGCCAGAGCTGTGGTGAAAATTTTTTAAAAAGTACAATATATCTTATGCCCTCAAGGAACTCAGTTTAGTGAAGAGAGAGACACATCAATAGATAATTAGAATCTAGGGAGACAAGTGCTAATAGAGATATTTATAACACAATATGGCGGTAATGAAGAAGACATGGGTAAGTGAGTGCCGTACTCTGCTAGGGGCATTAAGTAACACAGGAAGAGAAGAGTGATCTTTGCCAAATTGGCTCACTCCCCAAACTTGTTCATTTTGTTTCTCAGTGGCAACTGCTGCAACAGAAGCTAAGAGATATGGAGGCAAAATAGAAATGTCCATAGGTCGATGCCTATGCATTCTTTATCCACGGGCTAGTCTAGGCGAGGAGGAAGAGGAGAGCATTAGAAAACTGAATCAAAGAGAATTCTTTCTAATAGACCAAAAGGAAGAAGTCACCCAGTAACTCTTTGGACAAAGAAGCATGTCATTTCATCTCTTTTTCACCATCTGTTCCTTCTTCTTTCATTCTCAGCATATCAAGTGCTTTGGATACATTGACTTACTTACCGTGAACAGTTCAATGAATTAGAAATTAATACTCCAGGTATAAAACTGCAAAAAAATAAGGTCTAGGTTTTGGCCAAGTCTACACAGCTGTTTAGTGGTAGTCAGTAGTCAAATTCAGGTGTTTGCTGTCAAACACTTTCTCTCTCTGTTTTTTTTTTTTTCTGGGAAAGATTCACCCCGAGCTAACATCTGTTACCAATCTTCCCCTCCTTTTTTTCCTCCCCAAAGCCCCAGTACAGAATTGTATATTCCAGTTGTAAGTCCTTCTAGTTCTTCTATGTGAGCTGCTGCACAGCATGGCTACTGACAAATGAGTGGCATGGTTCTGTGCCCAGGAACCAGGCCCACGCCGCCGAAGCAGAGCACATGGAACTTTAACCACTAGACCATCAGGGCTGACTCTCCAAACAGTTCTCTTAAATCACTCACCTATATAGCTTCAGTACATTGAAAAATGAGAGAACAGGAGTGCACTATCACTAGGATCATGTCCAATTCTATAATTCTATAAATACCAAATACTTCTAAAGAAAGGTCCTAGTTTTATTTCTACATTATCTATAATTCACTTGTTCAACGAAAAATAAGATAAGAAAGTGAGACCTAGTCAGATGTATGCTTTGTACATACATTGTGCATACGTACAAACCTAACTTTGTACATACATTTGTACAAACTTGAGAAAGTTTTAGAACATTGGGGTTTGAAACAGCTAGCTCATTGTTTCCAATGGCATTGTGCACTTCAAAGGATAAAGATTGATAGGAGATGTAATAACAATAATATTACTTTGATTTGTACAATGCATCTAAGAAATTTAAATATTGACAGAGCAATTAAATTATCTGCCTTTTATAGGGAGGAACAAAAAAGTTAAAGAACTTAAGCAAGAAGACAGTAAGTTAATGGAAGAGCTGATAAGTTCATGAAGGCTGGTGAATTCAACTTAGTTATTAAATTCTTCCTTGGAATAATAAGGAAGAACTTGGAATTTACTAACCTGAGGTACATAATTACTTTTCTTGAAATGTCATCAAATTCATGAAATGAACCCATAAGATGTCATCAAATTCATGAAATGAACCTGTAAGATAGATTAATCTATATTTGAGCACATGAAAAGAACGTATGTGGTATTATTGGAATACTTCATCATACTCTATGTAGAGATAATTAGTGTTAAAAATAAAGCTAGGGAAGGTACTTCTTAAAGTAAAAATGGGCATCTTTATTCATCTAGTAATACTAGCTACTTAACTCTCTCAAGGGGATATTATGATGATTAATTGGATCATGAATAGAGAGTAGTTTGTGAAAAAAGAAAAAATACCTAAGTACTCAAAATTATTAGCATGATTTCACCACAATTATTTCCAATTTTTACCTTTTCTTGACTTCAATTTCAAGTTTATTGGTTCTTTGAGGAAAACAGAAAAATCACTCAATGCTAGAGGCACACTCTCTTTTAAGAGGTCATAGAAAGAATAAAAAGAGGCAAACTCGAGTGAATACATCGTGCAATTTTACTCCACAGAACAAGACTGCGAGGAATCTAATTTCCACTGTTTGGCAGCTGCGCCTCAAAGAATTCTCTGTTAATTTTAGATGCATGTTATGGAATGATAGAGCAGGAAGAAATCAGAGAACAATTAGCCCAACATCTCTTTTTTATATGAAAAAAATGAAAGCCAGAATAGCGAAGTGACTTGCCCCATGTGACACTATTGGTTCGTACAAACTAGACTTGAGTTCTTTTACTTCCTAGTTTATTGTTCAATGTTTTTCTCTTCAGTCCATGGGCGTTTTGAGTCTGGGCACTCATAGAAGCATCAGGACATACCTTCCTTTCAATATATAAGAGGAACGCCTCCTGGAACAGACAACGTTTCTGACATCGAAAACAAGGACCATTTGGATTAATAGTGAGATATGTGCAGCAGCTCAGCGAGTTGAGTGCTTATCTGCAGCATGAAGGTTGCTTAACTGATACCTCCTGACCAGAATTCCATAATTAGACTTACAAGAGGTTGCCGATCATGAATGTACCCACAGTAATGTAAAAACCACTCTGGGCTCTGGTAGGAAAGCAGAGATATGTTTACTTAGTAAAAGTCATCATGTTGTTACTAATGTAGTTAACTAGCTGCTTTGAGCTCAACAAAACAGTGATGTCAGTTATGTCTCCATTAAATGATGTAAAAAACCAAAGCCCACATTTCATATTTACCATGATGCCATCTCTACAATATAAATGTTTAAACTGCTTTTGGGAGTATCAACCAATGGATGAAAATGTTTCTCTATTTAAGTGGAAAAATTATTTCCTTTTTTTAGCATAAATTCTAGACTCCTGTGAAACACTGTAATTGTGCCTGCCTTTTTAAATCAATCAAGTACTTATCTATGAGGTCAATTACTCAGAAGATAAGCCTAGAAAGTTAAAATAATTTAAAAGGAATTAGTTTTAAAGACTAACATTTTTAACAAATGAATAGAGCAAATATACCTAAATAATGCTGTACAGAACACTTCTTTCAAGTAATCATGTCTATACACTCATATTTACCTATTTCAACTTATTTGCTTCCATAGGAAAAGGAATAAATTACAAAACAATTTTTCCTACAAATTTTTTTAAAACGTTCTTTTTAATTTACTTTACTCTTCTTACTTTTTTAAATCATTGCAACTCTCAGATTATTTGGAAGGAGTTTTAGAGTGTCACATCAATAATTTTTAACAGTGGATTATTTATTTATTTGTTTATTAAAATAGATCCGTAGTATATTCTATTTATTTGTGTGTGTGTGTGTCTATGTCTGTGTGTCTGTGTGCATACTCTGATTTTATTTTTAAAAATTTTCCAGCTTTATTGAGGTATAATTATACACAAAAAACTGCACGTATTTAATATATACAACTTGATGAGTTTTAACATACGCATACATCCATGGTACCATCATCACAATCAAAGTAACAAACACATCCATCACCTCCAGTCCCTTTTCTTTTCCTTCTTTCTTTCTTTTTTTCATTGTGGTAAGAACACTTAACATGAGACCTACTCTTTTAACAATTTTTATGTGCACAATAGTACTGTACTGTTAATTATCAGCGTTATGTTGTACAGCAGATCTCTAGAATTTATTCACCTTTCATAACTCTAACTTTATACCTATTGAACAACTCCCTATTTCCCCCTCCTCTCAGCCCCTGGCAACCACTATTTAATTTTCTGCTTCTATAAGTCTGACTATTTCGAATATCTCATAAGTGGAATCGGGCAATTATTTGTCCTTCTGTGACTGACTTATCTCACTTAGCACCATGTCTTCCAAGTCCATCCAAGTTGTTGCAAATGGTAGGATTTCCTTCTTTTTTTTTAAGGCTGAGTAATATTACATTGTATGTATATACCACATTTTCTTTATCCATTTGTCTGTCAATGGACATTTAGGCTGCAAAGTTGCAGGATACAAAATCAACATACATCAGTTGCATTTCTATACACTGAATGAAACACCTGAAAAGGAAATTGAGAAAATAATCTCATGTACAATAGCATCAAAAAGAATAAAATGCTTAGGAATAAACTTAACCAAGGAGATGAAAGACTTATACACTGAAAACTACAATACACTGATGAAAGAAATTTGAAAAGACACAAATAAATGGAAAGACGTCCATGTTCACGGATTGAAAGACTTAATATTGTTAAAATGTCCATATTTGAAACAAATTTAAAGGTCTTCTTTTGAAATAAATCTTTATGTGCACGCACTATTTGTTAACTAAATTGTAAGAGACAATGATAAATTTTCCTAAGTTTAATCATAAAAGCAAAATAACACAGATCTCTGTTTGTGGGTTTCTTCATTCTATAAAATTCACTTATCTTCATCATTTTTTTGATATATTTTATTGCGGTTCTCATATTTTACGCATTTCAAAGAAATCTGTTTTCTGAGTTGATCCTCTTGGAATCTCGGTGAAATCCACGTGAGCAGGTACCATTATTCTCATTTTGTGGATAAGAAAATAGAGAACGCAGGCGGTCAAGTTATTTTCTGAAATTTCCATAGTGAGTCACTTGCTGTGCTTGTGTGGAACTGAACTCTGTGGGTCTCAGAGTTTAGTTAATTTTATAGCATTCTACCTTATTACATTATAATTGATACCAAACCTGGACAAAACTCACATAAAAAGCAAATACATAAGATAGGATAATATGGTTCAGACAAACTATAACAGCTTAAAGCAGTATTTCACAGCTCTTTCTTTGACACACATGGTGAAGGGGTATTGTTTGTTAAGGTCAAATTGAAGATCTAGTCTGGAAGTTCATTTTGTCTGTAGAGAAAGAAATTCTTTACTCTTATATCTCTGTTTTACTGACAACAACATGAAGCATACTGGAAAGGCAAAGTCTTCAGAAATTTCCCTTTATGCAAGTATTTTTCTTAGCTTCCAAAATTGTTCAAAGTCTCTTTGAAGAAAGAAAAGGGAACCCATATTCTTTCCCCATTTCTTTGACTTTTTAAAACTCTTTTAGAGTGTTTCTTCAAAGCTAAATTTATAATCTAGATAGTTTCTCTATGTTTTTTGTAAACCTTAAGAGAGGCAATAATTTTATATCGAACTCCATTTACGGCACTATGATGCAGATTTAAAGCTCTTGTTCAAAGCTTTTCTTAATGTATTTCTTGAGCTACAGTAGAAAATTGGGGCAGGAAAAAAACTCTAAAATAGTTTATACTGTTTTTGATTTAATTATTTATTTTTGAGATTATATGCTGTGAGGTTGGAGAAAATCTTAAAATTGCAGAAAATACTGAAAGAAACGCTGAAGCACTTTAAAGGATAGTTGAAAACAAGGGAATTTGAGGAAAAGAAAACTGTTAGGTTGTTTACAGATATGATGTTTCAGTCTTCCACTCCTACTTGTCTTGCAGACATATTTGCAAATTCTTATTTTCTTTCCCTGGGAGGCATTATGTGTATATGCCTTGTATGTACAAAGGCTTGATAGAACTCTTCTCACCATATAGCATTGCTAATACTGCTTATTCAGTTGTTACCTACTATTTCAAAATAATGACTTAAATTAACCCAGTCTTTGTCTTATAGACAATGCAATTTCTGGGGTGAATTTTTTCAAAGTGGTCTAGCATTTTTTCTAAAAGCTGCAGGAAAATAAACTTTTTCATCATTTCATATTTGAATTGACCTTAATAATTGAGTGAAGATTTTATTGACCAACATCTACAAATGAATGCAAAAGAGTAGTAAAAAAAGAACACTCAGAATTTCTATCATTTCATGTCTCTTAAAGGCAGCTTAATCGTGAATATTCAGGTGATGGCATTTGATAAGTATAATATATGAGCATGCTTTTCTTGAAAGCTTGGAAAACAAATCAAAATGAAAGCTTTATAATCACCAAGATGTTAGGAGATAGCTGGATTTCATTTATATCTGAAATGGTGATTTTACCTTCATCACATTTCTAGCAGTCTCCTTTTTCTTCTTTTTATTATTATTACCAAAACATGCTGTATATAATATATATTTATATATAAATATATAAGGTATATATATACATATTCTTAGAATAAATATATATATATTTATATATATGTTAGATATATTAAGCACTCTGATGGTTCAAATAATTTTGGTTTTGAATCCATCTTGACTGAAATAATTTTATTGTAACTTGGATTCTGGGCATTTCCTGAGTGAATGTGATCAATACAGGAACATTTGTCCTCCAGACAAATTACAGTATCTCTTCCTACCACAAAATATCTCCACACGGAGACAATGTAAATATTTAATTTCCCTCTTTAGAGGTATAATAAAATTGCAATTCAGGGCACAAGTTGTTTTTTTCTTGCTGATAACCTTATTTTTCATAATTTGAATAAATATGACTATATCCATAAGTATCAAAAACCACCTTTCTCAACCAGAGATTAATTTGTATGTAAAAGGAAAAAAAATGTGGGATTAGAGTGATCAGTCTCAATACTTCAGGCATGTTCAAAAATACTATTTGGCAATACTTGCAGATGTCTGCTCTATGCACCCCCCCATATATAACGACTGAACTTAAAAAGATCTGAAACTCAGTTAATGCCCTCTATCTTAATAATGTAATTAAATATAGAAAGATTGGGCTTTCCATTTTCACTTGTGTATATATCTCACTATTGCAACCCCAGCAACCATTGCTTGTCATTTTGCTATAATTCTAGTAAGACACCGTACCTCTCCAAAGACTCTTTTCAACCAAAGGAGGGACAAATGTCTTTGAAAAGACTTCTTAGGAGGCATCATTATATAGGCAGAAGTCAATTATAGAGAGCTATTACTTTTAATGATCGACAATTATTTTGCCCTAAAAGAGACTATAGATATCTTAGCTAATATTCTTTTGAGGAGTAGCAATTCTTAAAGACAATACCTGTGTCACTGTAGAGCTACTTCAATTTTTTTTTAATTTTCCTATGATACAAAATGCTATACATTTAACTTTTCTGAAATTAGGATATATGCAGTAGAGAAACATAGTATATGGGATTCGCTTTCATATGTAAGAATCATGTGTAATCAAAAATAGGCTTTAATTCTTTAAAATGCCCATGGAAAATAAAATATACAGTATATCCAGTTATTTTCAGTACATACTAAAAGGGTTATATGGTGAAAATTATGTACAGATCTTCCTCAACTTATGATGGAGTTACATCCTGATAAACGCATCATAAGTTGAAAATATAAATCGAAAATGCATTTAATACATCTAATCCATTGAACACCAAATGTTAGCTTGGCCTACCTTAAATGTGCTTAGAAAAATTACATTAGCCCACAGTTGGGCAAAATCATCTATCACAAAGTCTGTTTTATAATAAAGTGTTGAATAGCTCATGTAATTTATTGAATACTGTACTGAAAGTGAAAACCAGAATGATTGTATGGGTACAGAATGGGTGTAAGTATATTGGTCATTCACCCTTTTAATCACATGGCTGACCAGGAGCTGTGGCTCACTGCTATTGCCTGGGTACTGCACATCACTAGCCCAGAAAAAGATCAAAATTCAAAATTTGAACTACGTTTGAACTACTACTGAATGAGTATTGCTTTCACACCACTGTCAAGTCGAAAAATCATAACTCAAACCATCATAAGTCAGAGACTGTATTTGTAAATACTAGAATCCCGTGTCACAAGATATACATACTCTAAGTATTTAGGAATGAATGAGAAAATTGGAAATTCACTTCAGTTATTTCAAGATCACTCCAGCCTATATGGCCAACGGAATCATCTACTCTTTTTAAATTGTTCTCTATTTCTCTCTCTCTCTCCCTCCCCCTCTCTCTGTCTCTCTCTCACTCTTTCCCACCTTCTCTTCCCTCTCTCTCCCCCTCTTTTCTCTCTTCTCTCCCTCTCTCCTTCCCTCCTTCTCTTTTCCTAGTTCAGCTGAGAAAAACAGAGTTGGAGTCACATGGCTAAAGCATGATCTTTGGAAAATCCTAAAGGTAGAGTGATAAGGAATTAAGACAGTAAAACATTTTCAGTACAGCCATCTGCATTAAATCTCTAGCTTATGATCATCAATAGGAATGCTTTGAGCTACGAGTTGCTAAGTATTTATTAAGTTTCTACCACATACATAACAACATTCTGGAAACTGGACACTAGAAGAGGAATAAAACTCAGGAGTGTATTATTTAGGTTAATTCCTTAGCTTTGGTCAATTACTAGATGAAATGAAGAAATCACAGAATTTGTTGAAACACATAATTGAGGCAGCAAATCTAATGGAATTATCGGATGGGTGGTGGAACACATTGTAATTATTGTGTTGAGGATCCTGAGATCCTTCGTACCTAATTCTCAAACATTTTGTGCTTGAGGATAGCATACTTTTAAATGGCAGATTTTAGAGGCACACACTTGAAGGAATTGCTATGGACTGAATTGTGTCTCCCCAAATTCATACGTTGAAACCCAATGTGACTGTATTTGGAGATAGGGCCTTTAGGAGGTAATTAACGTTAAATAAGGTCATAAGGGTGGGGCCCTGATCCATTAGCATTAGTGGTTTTATAAGAAGAGGAAGAGATCTCTCACTCTGTGCACTTGCACACACCTAGGAAAGGCCCTGTGAGGACACAGCCAGAAGGCAGCCATCTATAAGCCAGAAAGAGAGCTCTCATTAGAAAGCAACCCTGCTCAACATTGATCTGGAACTTCTAGCCTCTGGAACCGTAAGAAAATAAATTTCTGTTGTTTAGGCCACCCAGACTGTGGTATTTTGTTATGGCAGTCCAAGCTATCTGACTATTATGGGGATATTAGTCAGGGTTCTCCTGAAAAGCAGAATCAATAGGATATATAGAGGTATATACATAAAAGGAAATTTATTATAGGAATTGGTTCACATGATTATAGAGACCAAGAAGTCCCACAATCTGCCATATGCAAAGCTGGTGGTATAATCAGTCCGAGTCCAAAGGCCTGAGAACCAGGGGAGCTAATGGGATAAGTCCCAGACTGAGAATTCGGGGGGATAGTATATGTCCTGGTCTCAGCCAGAAGGCCCAAGTGATGTCCAAGGGCAGGAGGATATAGATGTCCCAGTTCAAACAAAGAGAGCAAATTCACCCTTCCTCCACCTTTTTGTTCTATTCAAGCACCCACTGGATTGGATGATGCCCATCTGCATTGGTGAGGGTGATCTTTTTTACTCAGTCTACCAACTCAAATGCTAATCTCTTCTGGAAACACCCTCACAAACACACCCAGAAATAATGTTTAACCAGCTATCTGGGCATTGCTTAGCCTAGTCATGTTGACGTATGACATTAACTATGACAGCATCAATTAATAGAATCAAAACAACATTAACATGTCATCAAGATTCATTACACAGCCATCATTGTTGTACAACATGTCATAGACAGGATAAATAAATTATCCACTAGTATTGGTCATTTCTCAGGTCTTTATCAATGGACAGAATTGTTTTCTTCCATGAGGCCATTTTCTTATACACTCAGGAGGCAAATTCTTGAACATCCCATTTCATATACAATCTTATCTTGAGCAACAACTTCAGATAACAACTCCAACTTTTGACTTGTACCAAGATTTAGACCCTTTTTATCCTGATCTATACTCAAGTTTACCACTTGAACCAAAAATTTGTTTTACGCATTGATCGAAATATAGTGGTAACCTATGATAGATTCAGACTTAGGTTGAGAAGAGCTGAAGGACAATTTCTGCAAATAAAATTCTTATTTATTCTAATTTCTAGACATTTAAAATGTAATAAGCATGGTCACCATTGAGACTGAGAACTTATCCCGAGGATTTTGACAGAGGGACTGGGTTGATAGGAGAAAAATGTAATAATTCTGTACTAGTACTGAGGATTGCTTTGGCTCCTGCCCTTAGAAAGATGCCAAGAAAAATGTGGTGAGGGCCAGCCTAGTGGCGTAGTGGTTAAGTTCGCGTGCTCCGCTTCGGCGGCTTGAGGTTTGCAGGTTCGAATCCCGGGCATGGACCTACTCACTGCTCGGCCATGTTGTGGCGGCATCCCATCTACAAAATGCAGGAAGATGGGCACAGATGTTAGCTAGGGCTAATCTTCCCCAGCAAAAAAAGGAGGATTGGCAATGGATATTAGCTCAGAGCCAGTCTTCCTCACACACACACACACACACAAATGCGGTAGTAAGGTGGAGATAAGAAATCTGAATACTTAAAATAAAGGAGACAAAGTTGTATATTCTGAAAGATTTATTATATTAACACTAGCAATAATTATTATTAACAAATATATTCATTTGAGTATGTGTGAGGCACTTCACACAGAATATCTCATTTACTCTTCCAACCAATTTTTTTGCAGAATATATTATCACTATCCTTACTTTACAGAAAAAAAATGTAATGTTCAGAGAGATTCAGTAATCTGTCCAAAGGTTCACAGCTAGTATGCAGGGTGGCAGAACTGAAGTCAAGCCTGAAAGGGCCTAAGTCTAAAGCCTGTGCATATCACCACCTTGTAGCTTGTAAGAAACTTGAAGAGCTGATGCCTGAATCTCATCTATTTATCCTTGTTCAGTGATTCTTTTGTCATTTTGTGAAGATGGACAGCTCTGCAATGTAGAACTCTCTATCAATTCTTTTTTTGATACCTTGTCTAATAGGTGGTATTTATTGAATTGAAATTTGTCTCCCTATTGGCTCTAGGCATTGATCCCAGATTTTGCTTTGTTCATATATACAGAAGATTTTTACATGAGAGATTTCGTACATCTCTTCTTTCTATTCATTCATTCAAAAATGTGATTGCCAGAATGAGGAAAATAGCAGTGAACAAAATAGAAAAAAAATTCCTGCCCTTTTAGGTTAATGAGATAGTGGAGAGAGGTAGACAATAGAATACATGAATGCAATTCCTAGCAGAGAAGGAGTATAGGTAACGGAGACAGGGGTGGTGATGGGAATTTTAAGCAGAGAGTTCAGGAAGTGCTCACTGAGAGCAAAGCCCTGAGGAGAGGAGGATATGGCCCCTGCTGCTGTCTGAAGGAAGTGGTTTCTAAGGAGGGGGAATAGTACAATCCTTTTGAGGAGGAAACATACAAGGAAGAGCAAAGGCGCCAATATGGTTGGGGCTCAGCAAATACATGGACAATTGGAGGAGATGGGAAAGAAGTAACTGGAGCCTGGTAATGAAGGGCCTTGAGGTCTTTTTAGAGCAGAGTTTCTCAACCTCAGCACCTAAATTTTGGGCTGGATGACTCTTTCTTGTTGGGGGCTATCCTGTACTCTGTAGGATGTTTAGCACCATCCCTGACTTCTACCCACCAGACTCCAGCAGCACACTCATCCCCTCATTATAGCAACCAAAAATGTCTCCTTACATTGTTAAATATCCGTAGAGAGGTAAAAGTACTCCTCGCCCATCAATGACAACCACTGTTTTAGAGGCTTCGACTTTCTCTGAATAAGATGAAAGCCATTGGATGATTTTAAGCAGAAAAATAAAATGACCTTACATTTTAAAAGCTCTACTCTTTTTTTAAGCTTTCTTTTCTTAAGCTAAACACCCACTTCCTTTCCTTGCCCTTGAGTAAAGTGCCTTGGATCTCTCTCACTATGTCACCATCTCCTCTGTTTTGCACTCTTCATCTAAAAGTGTGGGCTCAGATTCTGGTTCAAGATGGCAACATAAAAGGATGTTGAACTCACCTCCCCCCATGAACACATCGAATCTACAATTACATATGGAACAACTTCCTCTGAAAAAAAAACTAAAACTGGCTGAACCACTCATAAGCATCAGGCAAACAAGAGAAAGCCCACACGGAAGCAGGTAAGAGAGGCTGGGACACAATCTCGCTATAAACCCCACCCCTGGCAGTGCCTCACAGTCAGAGGGAACTCAAAATCCAGAGCTTCTTCCTGAGGAGGGAAGGGTTTGAACACCGTATTGGGCTCAAGTTTTAAAACCTGCAAGTGAAAGACCAACATCTAGATTTGAAAATCAATAGGGCTCGTGTCCACAAGACCCACAAGGCTATAGGGATCTGAGAAAAGAGCTTGGGTGCTCAAGTCACCTGCCTCAGGGCCCAGTGCTGAAGCAGCTGATGGAGAGGTGCCCAGGCTTTGTGTAGGAGAGACTCATTTGATTGTCTTAGAGCATGGGCCTGAGGGGCAGGCATCTTATTGACATAGGTTGGGGAGCCTGCTGCAGTGCTCTCTGGGGACTGGCATCTTTGCACTCTCCTCTCTCTTGCTCCAGTTGGCAAGCACCAACATTTTTTTTGAATTGTGGACTCAGAACTGAAAATAATTAGTCAAACAATTTTAATCCAATATAAAGGTGCACTAGCTCATCTCTTATTCTATTAATTAAGCCTATGGCCATAGAACACGGTTGACTTATATTTTTCTTATTGTCAGCCAACCCCTCAAACATTTTTACAAACTGTGTATATACTTTTGTTGTCACATTATCCATTTCCTCCAACTCGATGAAGTACTTGGCTGCAGTGGGCAAGTGTGATGAGAAGGAAAAAGTATTATCCCTTTACATACAAAATTCCCATCCAAGGGAAAGGGTTTTATTGAATTTTATATGTATAGTTCCCCAATAATAGCACATTAAGTAGTAGCCAGTGGATAATCCACAATAAAGAGATGCCTTTTTAATAGCTTGTCTATATAACAACCTGATGCATCCATCAATCAACAAGCACCAATCAAGCATCCACTATATACAAAGTACTACACAAGGTACAATGATCGATATTTGTTGCTTTGCTCTTAAACATAGAGCAGGGCTCTATTATTTAAAGGTGTTTTCTGTTTTTATTATTAGCAGCGTTTCTTTTGTAATTTGAATTATGAACTCAGCAGAATCCGTGTCACTGCTATGGTCACCAGTATCCATAATCACTAAAATGTTATTTTCTTCATTATATTCACCTGTCTAATGAGTATGTGTAAGTGTGATTGTCTGTGAATGATACTTACAGCAAATGCTGGAGTTAAAACAGAGTCCAGCCGTACAGCTATGTTTTACTGTTATAAAAGACAAATGATGGTTCTATTCCTGAATTTAAGTTATATAATATCACTTGTTATGCTGCATTATGTATTCTGGATTTATCTGTGAAATCTTTAACATAGGAAATTCTGTGCAGACAGGATAAAACGCATAAATTTAACAAATCTACTTAGTTTGTCAGGAGGTCAAACTTTATCAGAAGTATAGTTATAAACTACTGCACTGGTAACAAAACCTCAATGCCAACAAAGCTTCAATGCTATAAAGGATCTTATTTGCTCATCTCAGTGAGATAAATAGGACCATGTTTTGACTCCCACTAGGTTGTTTTATATATAGATTAGAAAAGAAAACTTCACAGTGTATCATAAGTATCTTAAAGAATTAAGAATAAAGGGGCAAGGGTTATCAAGTGTTTACCACAATTTGATTTCCTTTTCTTTAAAATATTTAACACCGACTATCAATAAAACATTCAAATAGTCATGGAACAATACACGAATTATTGTAAATTTCCACAGAGATTTCTGTAAGGAGAGTGTAAAGATCAGTCCTTTATGGGTTAATCCATTCTGTTCCATGAACTTCAGATTAAACTTCTAACCTGTGATGACTGTCTTATGATTTTTTTATTCATCTTCATAAAGAAGAACTTGGTTGGAAGAATGTGGGAAAATTATTCCTAGTACTACAAAGAAATCAATGACAATTCATGTTCTGAGTTCAATACTATTATGAGTAATTCTTGTACAAATAACATCTTTGTAGGAAAAAAATCAATTTTTTACCTACAAACAAGGATAGTTCCTTCCCAATCACTTAAAAATGCACTAACATACATGAAGTAAGAGAAAGTATGATCTTTATTCTGAAAATATTATAGAGGACTATGTATATCTCAAGACTGAAATTTGGTATAAAGTAAAGATTTTCTTAGACTCAATTCAAGGAATAAGGATAACTAATGATTTTCAAGAATTCCATTGTAAGGATTTAAGATCTCTATGTCATGAATCTTTATGGAACAAAAAGCTATAGGAACAAAATTCAGAGTATAAAATCAATGGGAAAAGCAAGGAAACATTTATAGAAATAAAACAATGGTACGATTAACATTATTTTCAGCCCATGTTATTTTAAATTGACAAAAAAAAAAAATGAGAAAAGAATAATAAGCCAATTCAAGTGAACATAATAGATAGGTGTAAAAATAGAGAATATGCTTTATTTTCAAAGGAATATGGACCATTTACGAAAGTTGACCACATATTAGGCCTCAAACTTCCGTAGATACTAGAAAGTAGACATTTCATAGAAATCATTCAATATTCAAAGTGCAATCTAGTCAGTAATTAATTAAAAAACAAAAAAAGTATATCTGAGTAGAGAAAGAAAATTCCTCCCTACTTAATTACTCTTAGTCCAAAAAGCAAATTTAAAACATAACTTTAGATTATCTATAAAATATATATAGTAAAAACACTATCTAAATCAGTATACCACTGTCAAAACACCAGAGGCATTCTTATCAAAGACAGAAAGAAAATAAAGGACCCGCTGTCAACATTATTGCACAGTATTGCCTTGGAATCAACAGCCAATACAAGCAGGTAAAAGGAAGATATTAAGTATAAACAAGAGAGCACAAAAATAGATAATGTGATCGTATGAACATAAAACTCAAAAGAACTATCTTAGAAGCTATTAGACTATACAACTACTAGAAGCTAACACAGAAGAAAATCATAGATGATCTAGGGTTTGGTGATGGTTCATTAGACGTAGCACCAAAGACACTATCATGAAAGCAGAATCGATAGGCTGGAGTTCATTAAAATTAAAAATTTCTGCTCTGTAAAGACATTGTCAAGGGAATAAAGAGACAAACCATAGACTGGAGAAAATATTTACAAAAAACATATCTGATAAAAGACTGTTATCCAAAATATACAAAGACCTCTTAAACTCAAAAATAAGAAAACAATCTGATTAAAAGATGAGCCAAAGACTTGGACAGACACCTCATCAAAGAAGATATAGAGGTGGCAAATAAGCATATGAAAAGATGCTCAGGAAAATGCAAATTAAAACAAAAATGAGATACCACTACACACCTATTAGAATGACCAAAATCCAGAACACTGACAACACCAAATGCTGGCAAGGATGTGGAGCAACAGGAACTCTCATTCATTGCTGACGGGAATGCAAAATGGTACAAACACTGTGGAAGACAGTTTGGCAGTTTTTTACAAAACTAAACATATCCTTTTTTTTTTTTTGTGAGGATGTTCAGCCATGTGCTAACATCTGCCAATCCTCCTCTTGTTTTGCCGAGGAAGACTGGTCCTGGGCTAACATCTGTGCGCATCTTCCTCCACTTAAATGGGATGCCACCACAGCATGGTTTGCCAAGCGGTGTTGATGTGCACCCAGGATCCGAACCGGCGAACCACAGGCCACCGCAACGGAATGCACACACTTAACAGCTTGCGCCACTGGGCCGGCCCCTAAACATATTCTTACTACATGATCCAGCAATAGCACTCCTTGGTATTTACCCAAAGTAGTTGAAAACTTATGTCCACACAAAAATCTTCACTCAGATGTTTGTAGTAGCTTTATTCATAATTGCCAAAACATGGAAGCAACCAAGATGTCCTTCAGCAGTGAATAGATAAATAAACTATGGTACATCCAGACATTGGAATATTATTCAATGCTTACAGGAAATGAGCTATAAAGCCACAAAAAGGCATAGAGGAAACTTAAATGCACATTACTAAATGAAAGAAGCCAACCTGAAAAGGCAACATACTGTATGATTCCAACTACTTGACATTCTGTAAAAGGCAAAGCTGTGGAAACAGTAGAAAGGTTAGTGGTTGCTAGGGGTTAGAGTGGAGGGAGGGATGAATAGGTAAAATACAGAGGATTTTTAGGACAGACTGCTGACTTCTCTTTGAATCCTCAAATGGTGGAAAGAAAGCTAGCTAGCTCTCTGACCTCTTCTTATAAGGGCACTAATCCCATTCATGAGGGCTCCACCCTCAAAATCTAATTACTTCCCAAAGGCCACTCTTCCAAATACCATCACACTGGGATTAGGGTTTCAACATATGAATTTATGGGGACACAAACATGCAGTCCATCACAAACTCAGCTGAGTAAATACCAGCGAGTGTGATCGCTGCATTTTATGGTAAAGGTATATTCATTTTTGTAAGAAACTGCCAAGGAATGCAAGTTCCCGTTGCTCCACATTCTCAGCAGCATTTGGGGATGTCGTACATGTTCTGGATTTTGGCCATTCTAATTGGTGTGTTAGTGATATCTCATTTTTGTTTTAATTTGCATTTCCCTAATGACATATGATGTGAAGTATATTTTCATATGTTTAAATTAATTGAGCATCTGTATATCTTCTTTGGTGAGGTGTCTGTTCAGGTCTTTCGGCCAATTTTTTTATTGGATTGTGTGTTTTCTTATTGTTGAGTTTAATTATTTTTTTTCAAAGATGAGAATAATAACAGCTTTTTATATACTGATGGAGAAGATCCACTACAGTGTGAAAGGTATGTAGGAGAGAGAGAATTACTAAAGAATTGCTAGTGCTCAAGTCTCAAATCACTGAATTTTCATTATATGAAAACTAAATGGTGTTTTTTAAATATATATACCTATATATATGTTTAGGTATATATATCAGTATTAGAAATTAAGTCTTCAGATTTCTCATATTTGTATTTCAGTATATACACATACTTTCAGTATGAAATTTCAGTATATGAAACTTAATCGTGAGGTAAATCACAAGTTTATTAGAGAAACATTGTACTAGAATACTTTATTTCCTTGAAATTTGCATATTTTAAAGTAGTATCATGTTTTAAAAACTACAATCACAAATAGTGTTTTCATTTTTTAAATATAATGTTA
This sequence comes from Ceratotherium simum simum, assembly GCF_057802395.1. NCBI lineage: Eukaryota > Metazoa > Chordata > Mammalia > Perissodactyla > Rhinocerotidae > Ceratotherium > Ceratotherium simum. Next base: position 17,329,573 of record NC_141903.1, on the reverse strand, counting down.
GTAAAAGATTATCTTCCCTCTATATTCCCTTTCATTACTTTCTTTCTGACCTAACACATAGGCTTGTATTTCTTATATGTTAGGTCAGAGGGAAGATAGTGAAAGAGAATTTAGTTTATTATTTATCATTTGTAATTATTTATATATTGGACTAAATTATTGAATTAAATTATTTGTAATTTAGTCCACTATTGTTGTAAATGGACTAAATGATCTTATTTGGATATAGGTTTCTTTCATCCTTGTCTTCTCATTCTGTCCTCTTAATTTTCCTACTTTTTCACATTCTTCTTTTTTCATGTCTTTTAGATGGTTTTTCATGTCTTTTACGACACTAGGCTTTAGTTATAAAAGAATAGAGTTGAGCATTCCTAGATATTTTGGCTTAGTGAAATCATCCAAAGTCACTACCGCCTTTGAAAAATGTATTAAAATTTCCTGTAAAATTGTTTAATCATGAAAAACATCTTCTCCTTGCCAAATTTGTAATTTAAATAATGCATTTTCTTATATGAGAGTAATTATTCTGACATTTCTATTCTGATACAGAAATAAGAAGCAAAAGATCCTTGGCTTTCAAGTAATTTCTGAAGAACTCAGAGAACTCTTTCAAAATACCCATTTCGTGAACATCTACTGACATGACTCCTGCTTTTAAGTTGCTTGGTCTTGTAGAAAGCCAATAGAAAAATGTCTTAATGAGGTAATAAATATCTTAAAATATAAGAAGAGGTGAGATCCAAACTATAAAGGGATAATAACAATTTCTATCTGTTGTGAGAGAACAGTCTCTCACTTAGTGCTGTTCTTAGGATCACATGAGATGATACATGAAAATTGCTTAATATAGTACCTGTTGCAAGGTCAGTGTTCATTAAGTGATAGTGCTAGGAATTATTGTTTCCTTGGGTCTTTGGTTTGGGTTCTCCAGAAGCAGATACTAAGAAAAGGATCTGAGTGTAAATAGTTTATTCAGTAGGTGATCCCAGAGCACTTACATTATGGAGCTGGTTATTGCTGTAAGCTTAGTCCTGCCAGGGAGCTCAGGGAGATGGTACACATTACAAGAGTGTACCTCAGAGTTATCCCCGAACTCCACAACATGGGATGAGGAAACTAAGGGTATTTATCCAACTCACAGGCTGCCATTGGTAGAAGACAGATTCCCAGAGCATTAATTTTCTTACACTTCTGGCTTGTACTAAGCATGTGTTCATTGCACCTGTGTCCTCCCCTAAAAATTCTTCAGGTGGAGAATTACTCATAGTCACAGTAAGAAGCCTTTTGTGGTTGAGGCAAATGCCAAGAACCCACAGTGTCTGCTCCACTCTACGATGGTAATTGTTATTACTGAAATCATTGAGGAGAAAAAACAAGAGTCAACCAATTTAGTCTATGAGAGTAAAGGCTTTCCAAAAAAGAGTAATCAATGTATATTATTTGGAAGATGAACCTCTGGAAGAGAGGAGTTTGCCAGATAAAGTGAGAACATCACATTGAAAGGTCTAAAGGCTCTGGAGAGGGTGGTCCCTCTGATAACTGAAAATAGCTTAATCTGCCTACAGTTCAAGTTAGGGATAGGCCCTCCAGGGGACAGAGAGGTCAGCAACGGCCAGATCACAAATAATGTCACATGCAATGTTATACTATTTGGATCTTATTCTGAGGACTCTTGTGGCCCATGGAAGTATTTTAAGCCAGAAAGTCACATGACTCAATTTGAGTTTTAGACAGATTACTTTTGCTGCTATACGGGGAATAAAAAAGAAGATACCTAACCAAGAATGGGTAGAAAAGTTTAGCCTAAATTCCAAAGAAATTATCAACACTTTTGACCATCAAGATAAAAATGTACCACAGGTGCTTCTAGGCATAGGATCCAGCAGGCTGACCCAGCCTACTGGGATGAGAGGGCTTCTAAGGCCAGGGAATAAGCGTCCTTCCCATGCGGAGCCATTTTGATATCTACTTATGAAGACCCAAATGGTCAGATGAGTATTTGCTTTCCTAGAGAAAACAAGAATTGGATAGTAAAAATGAGATCTCATATTGAAAAAAAAAATCATCAAAATACCTTGAGAATGAATCATATTAATCCACAGTTGTTCAAAATAAATAAATCTTGTTCCTCTAGGTGGTAAAAATTTGAAAATAAAAAATATTTAGAACTCTTAAGAAACATTTAGCACTGGACATAGTAATAAAAAATAAAAATTCTCAAAATATTAATAGTGGCTATCTCTAGATATGGGATTGGAATGATTGTTATTCTTTTATTCTTTTACTTGCCTGATTTTTTTTAATGTACATCTATACTTCATGTAAAAGTAACATTAATAACTAAAACCAATACAGCACTCTATAGAATTATCCAATTTGAGGATTGTTAGTGGCATAAGAGGCCTAAGAGATCTGGCTGAAGGATCGTAGATATATTTTTTCTTCTGTTCTAGCCCTAATTGATTCACAGTTGTCTAGAGCGCTGAGGAATGATTCTGAAGCCACACTTGACTTCAGTAGGGAAGAGTGCTGGGATTGATTAGTGATGGCTGCTATGGGTGCAGAATTCGGAAATTATGGTAGCTTTCTGGTGTTTACCATTTGTGATCTAAATCAACTCCCTCATTTTAAAAATTGCAATGCAGATGCCTTTTGAAAGGAAGGGATTTATTGCCCAAGATCATATAGAGTTCTAATTTCAGGTCAATTATATGCACTTCTAATTCAGTGTAGAAAAAGATATATGTCTTGAAAAGTCTCACTCATATACAAACACTCCTTGTGATGAATTTGCAAATAATATGAGGATCCTTTAAAATGCAAAATTAAAGAATGAACAAAAATAGTCCTCCTAAGCTGTCCTAATCACTGAATCATTTTCCCTATTCAGAATTCCAAAGCCTGAGCTAACGAAGTCCACCTGACTCTGAGATCGCACAGTTATTTTTAAATCCACAAACTAGCATGCCCAGACACGAGGTATCATTTTCTCTAAATTGAATAACAATCAAGACTCTGTCACTTTCCTAATGAAGACTCGTGCATAGCACCGAGCCTCCTGAAGTATACTCAGGTGAAGATGTGTGATTTTAACATCCAGACTTGCTAAAGGACTCATTTAAAGAAAAAGTGTCCTAAAAGGAGCACTTGAAATTCAACATCTGATTAAACAGGGAAGAGCTGGCGGAACTCTGCATTTTTCTCAAAGGAGAGCAAAAGTACAAGGTTATCCCTTTTAGGAGGATATCTGCTACCAACTCATTTAACAATGAGTATGGCAAATGCCAGTGAAGGTAGAAAGTAGTGATGTTTAGGAACAATTTGACTGTTTTGGTACTTTGTGGACCACCTTTTGGTACTTTGCAGACCACATGGTTGAGATTGCTTTTCCTCTCAGGATTCAGAGCTGATCTTATACATACGTCTCTAAGTACCAATCTCTGCCTGCATCATTAAGTGTGGAGGGGCCTCTTATTTGTCCGTTAGCTCTCAACTCAGTTGTCACTCCACGCAGGAAGTATTTCCTATTCTGTAAACTGGGTCTCGTGTGTTTCCTATACATTCACTTGGTGTTTATTTCATGGGTCACAGCACATATTGGTGTATCACCTTGTCTATTTGCTCGCATTTCTCCCATTCTACACTATAAGCTCTGTGAGGGAGCCTTTCATCTCCCTTTCTATTAAGAATTCTTCTGTGCCTACAGCGGTGTCTACTGTATAGTAAGACTTACTTATAATAAGATTAGTAAATACATATGAATGAAAGAACAAGTAAGTGAATTAAAGACTTATCCATTATATTTTCAGTGAGATATTAGGAATGTAAATGTCTTCATCTCACCATTGGTTCTAAGTCTGCCATTCAATTCATATGGGGCTGATGGGGAAATGGGCATGCAGAGGGCATTACTCCTGAGAAACCACTAAAGATGTTCTGAGAGGGGTAAACTGCTTCCATCTGACTTGTCTTCAAGATCCAAACTACCACCTATGTGAAAAAAATGAGACAATAAAATCTAACCTATTCCTCTGGTGGTCATCAGATCAAAGTGATAACGTACTGATTTGGGATGCTAGCATTCACAACAGTCAAAGCAAGTAAAATAATAAAAGTTGTCAGAGTATAAATCTCATTAACTTGCACATTTTGAAGTTGATAAAAACAAGTAAAATTGGTTTTGCTTCATTTAGGAGTAATTACTGTACTCAAAACTTAGAAAGTTAATAAATGCATTTCAATGTATATGATACAATAATCACGCATTATGGTCCATTTTCAAACAAATCATAATTACTGTCTGAATATGACTCAAATCACCAAGGAACTTTCAGAAATGCTAAATTACTTGCAATTTGAACATGCTAAAAATGCCATGCCATTTACCACACAGAACAGATGAGTGATGGGCCAAACTTAGAAAATGCAATTCATTCTAAGTGATGTGACTGAAACGCTTAACAGATGGTATGGTCACTGAGGTTACACAAGGCCTGTTTATTAAAAAAAAAAACTGATTTTAGATATTTTCAGGGATTTCTAATTAAGATTCTTTTAAATAGTCTAAGCCTTCTCTGTTCTGGGAATATTAAATCAATCCAGTCCAAAAATTCCATTTTTTCTGCACAAGATGCAGAAGTCTCTCCCCTGGCCATCAAGCAATTTGAGCTCTTTAACGTCTCTCCTTTGCATCTGGTATTTTTTTTTTATTTGGTTAATATATTCTAATTGAAAATCCTTTAAATGCCAGCCCCTGTGCTAGGGACTGATTTAAAAAGAGTTCAAAGACGCTATCTTTACTCCGCAAGATTCACAGTTTAACACAAGATGACTATCAGTAACTAAAGGGTGATAACATGTCTTTTATCTCAATGACTGCAGGAGAAGCTTCTTTAGCTGTGGCTTGAAGAGTGCATAGGGTTCAGTCAGGATGGAGTGGACGAGAGAAAACACAGAATGGCTAGTGAATCTCTGGATGACTGACGATAGACAATGCAAGAGAAATAGGCAGAGAGATGCCTGATCATAGTGGACCTTGAGTGTCATGCTTGAGTGTGGATTTTATCCTAATAGTAAAGAGAATCCATTGAGAGATTTTAACCAGGGTAGTGACCCTTCAGATTTATACGTTAGAAGAACCCCTCTGGTCGAAGTGTGAAGGACTAATTAAAGAGAAGGAAGACCAGGCAGATTCCAGAATAGAAGCTAATGCAATAACTCGGGTGTGAAATAAAAGCACTCGAATAAAGATCTTTAGGAATATGGGAAGGAGGTCATTCCTCACTGGGAATACTCCTCTCTAAAGCCTTATCTTGTGGGCTGGGTGCAGCAATGTAAATCTATCCTATCACTAAATTTAAACTGGCCCAATATAAGTATTTCATAAACCACATAAACAAAGATGCATCACAAACATTTTTAAACACATTTCATAAATTACAGTTTTATTCATCCCATCTAACTTTATCATTTATGTAGCTATGTAAACATTTTTGTTGAGCATTCATTATGTGTGTGGCACAGTGGGAGGCATAGAGGGAATTATACAGGCATAAACCCAATCCTGAAATATCTAGAATTCTTGTTAACAAGATACAAATTACAAACAGATATTTATTTAAAAATAATTGAAAGGTCACCCATGGTGGCCTAGTGGTTAAGTTTGGCGCACTCCACTTCAGTGGCCTCCTTCAGTTCCTGGGCGTGGACCTGCACCATTCATCTGTTAGTGGTCATGCTGTGGCGGCGGCCTACGTACACAAAAAAGAGGAAGATTGGCAACAGATGTTAGCTCAGGTGAATCTTCCTCAGCAAATAAATAAATAAATAGTTGTAGGCAAAATTTAATAAAATACCAAGATATTTAAGAGAATATATGTTTTTGAGAGTAAGGAAACCAGAGTAATTTATCTAGACTAGGATAGCATAGGAAGATTTTCTTGTATAGATGGTACACAAATTGAGCTTTAAAGAAATGGATAGAAAAAGACTTAGAGGCTAACCTACTCTGGATTATACAACAGAAATAAAGATCCAACAAGGACAATGAGTTCTAGGAGTATGAGATGGTGGGGTGGGAGGCGGCAATATGGTATAATGGATGTCAAAGTGTGTTTGGGAGATTAGCAGTTCTGCCCCTCTCTCCACTTACCTGCATTTATAAGGAAAGTTCAGCCATTGGGCCTGAGAAGCCAAAAGAGTTAGTTGGAAAAGAATAACAGAGAAATGTGGAGATGATTAATGGTAAGAGAGTCCTGTCAGCTCCTCAGTATCATATTCTAGGTTCTTTCTGGGGCTATTATAATCTTGCCTTTGGCTTCTCTGATACACCCTTTTAATATCATAATTAATTCTCTTTTTCTAAATGAGTAACTTGAATTTGGTTTTATTATAATTTTAAAAAAGTCACACAGGTAATCTACTTTACTGAGGACAAAAATTTAAAATTCTTAACATAGATTTCATGATTGGGTCTCCACTCACATTTCTGGCATTTTTGTGCCAACTTCCCTATTGCTACATGGCCTTTTTTCAGTTCACTGGGCACAACAAGCCTGTTCTCTTTTAAGAGTCCTTCTAGATAACTGTTGCTTTTCCTTGGATTGTACTTCATCTCCCTCTATCCCTGTCTATCTCACTTCAAAGCTGAAGTGTCACTTTCTTAGATAAGCCTCTTGTGACAGCCGCCATCTAAGTTCGTTCCCTCTGTTAAATTTATCAACATGTATGATAGTTTAATGTTTGTCTTCAAGTAAATTTATGGATAGTATATTTTTGGTTCATTTCCATATACATAGTGCGTATGACGTTCTGGAAACACTCATACATATTTTTTAATCAAGGGATAAATGGATAGAGAGATGGATAAATGAATGAGGAGGATAAAGGCATATTCTGTTAGATTTATGTCTAAGTATTGCTTTTTTGGTGATATTGCAAATATAATTTTTTTTAAACATTCATTCCAATAATGTACCACTGGTATATAGTAAAGCAATTGATTTGTATATTGACCTTTTATCTTAAGACCTTGCCATACTTGTGTGTTAGTTCTATAAGTTTTTTTGGAGTTGCAGGTGGTGGTTTGGGGTTTTCTACATGGACGATACTGTCCTCTGCAAATAAAAACATTATTTCTTTTCAACTTGTGTACCTTACATTTCTTTTTCTTGTTTTATTGTACTGTCTAGCATCTCTAGTACAATATAGAATAGGATTGGTGAGAGAAATCCTATTTTTTTCTAGTTGAAGCCCCTCATAAAGTGGCTACCTTTCAGTTTACAATATACATTTTCACCTTATCTAAGTTGATCTTCAAATGATACTATACTGCTTCATATCCAGTGCAGGTACCATATAAAAGAGAATTCCCAATTCCTCCCTCCCATTTCCTGTGGCAATGCTGTCGCTTATTTCACTTATCAATATGCTGTAATGACCCAATCAATTTTTACTGTAAATACTTTAAATGACCAGTTGTCTTTAAGATGAATTAAAATAATAAAAATAAAAGATTTTACCTTCATTTATTCCTTCTCAGATACTTTTTTTCTTTATGTAGATCCTAGTTTCTGACCTATATCAATTTCCTTTTCACTAAATTACTCCTTTGATTGTTTCTTTCAGGGCAGGTCTGGTAGCTATGAATTCCCTCTGTTTTTGTTTGCATGAGAAAGTGTTCATATCTCATCCAATTTTAAAGAGTAATTTCACTGGGTATAGAATTCCAGGTTGCTTTATTGCACTGGATAGAACTTTCAGCATTATGTTAAGCGAGTGATTAAGTAAAGAGTGTCAAGTAAAAATGAAAATCTTTGCCTTTTTTTTAATCCTAAGTGGAAAACGTTTAGTCATTCATCATGAAGTATGATGTTAACGATGGGGTTTTTTGTAGATGCTCTTTGTCACATTGAGGAAATTACTTTCTTGCCTAGTGTACTAAGGAATTTTTCAATCATGAATGGGTATTGAATTTTGTGAAATGATTTTTCCTTTGACAATTGATGTGATGATATGACTTTTCTTCTTTAGTCTGCTGATGTCGTGGATTAAAATGATTGATTTTTGAATATTGCACCAGGCTTGCATATCTAAAATAAATCCCACTTTGACATGGTATATAATTTATTTTATGCTTTGTTGGATGTAATTCTTATGTATTATTTTATTGAGAATATTGCTCCTAAATTCATGACAGATATTGTCCTGTAGAAGTTTTCTCTCTCTCTCTCTCCTTTTTTACTGTTTATCTGATTTCTGTATCTATGTAATGCTGGCCTTGTACAACAAGCTAGAGAGTCTTTCCTCCTGTTCTATTTTCTGGAAGAAATTGTGTGAAAATGGTTAATTTTTCTTTTAATGTTAGGTAAAATTCTCCAGGGAAGCCGTCTGGTCACAGAAATTTCTTTTTCAGGAGTTTTTAAAGTACAAATTCACTTTTCTACTTCATCTTGGTTGACTTTTAATAGCTTGTAGTTTTCAAGGAATTGGCTCATTTCTTTTTAAGTTGTTGAAATTTTGAGCTTAAACTTGCTCGTAGTATTCCATGCACAAACTGTAGTGATAGCCCCACTTCATTCTTGATGTTAATAATTTGTGTCTTCTCTCTTTTGATTATTGTAAGTGTTGCCAGGGGCTTATCAACCCTATTGATATTTTCAAAGAACTAGCTTTTGGTCTCATTGAATTTCTCTATTGCTTTCCTGTTTCCAATTTCATTGGTTTCTGCTCTTATTTTTATTATTTCCTCCATTTTACTCACTTTGTGTGTATTTTGTTGTTCTCCTCTGGTTTTTTGAGGTGAGAATTTAAATTACTGACTTGAAATTTTTCCTGTTTTTTAATGTAAGCATTCTTGTGCTGTAAATCTCCCTCTCAGCCCTGCGGTAACAGTATCCCACAAATTTTGATATATTTTCATTTTTTAAATAAGTTCCACACATATTTTTATTTCTTTTGAGACTTCCTCCTTCCTTCTTGACCCATGGATTATTTAGAAATGTGTTGTTTTGTTACCAAGTGTTTGGAGATATCCTCTTATCTTTCTCTTATTCATTTCTAGTTTGATTACATTGTGATTGGAAAACACTGTATGATTTCAATTATCCATAGTTTTTTGATGTCTGTTTTAAGACACAGGATTCGATCTAACAGTGAGTGTTCCTTGGGCAATGGAAAATAATATGTATTCTGATATTGTTGTGTGGAATGCTCTATAATGGCCAATTACATCCTGTTGGTTGATGGTGTTATTCATCACTTTTTAACTTTGCAAATTTTCTCTCTAGGACTTTTACCAATTGTTGAGAGAGGGGTGTTGACCTCTCTAATTATAATTGTAGATTTGTATAATTTTTTTCATTCAACTCTGTTTTTCTTAATGCACTTTAAAACTCTGCTGTTTGTAGCATGCATATTTAGTCTTCTCGATAGATTGTTCCATGTCATTTATGTCATGTCCCTTTTTGCCCCTGGTGATTTTCTTTTCTCTGAAGTCTACTTTAGCCGCTAATAACATAGCCACTCATAGTTTTTTATTTTTAATTAACATTATCATGATATGTCTTTTTCCATAGTTTTGCTTTCAATCTATGTCATGGTTATTGGGTTATTGAAGTGATTTTCTTGTAGATAGCATATAGCTGGGTCGTGACTTTTTTTTTTTTTTTGTGAGGAAGATCAGCCCTGAGCTTACATCCAATGCCAATCCTCCTCTTTTTGCTGAGGAAGATCGGCCCTGGGCTGACATCCATGCCCATCTTCCTCTACTTTATATGGGACGCCGCCACAGCATGGCTTGACAAGCAGTGCGTTGGTTCGCACCACGGGTTCCGAACCTGCAAACCCCAGGCAGTGGAAGTGGAGTGGGCGCACTTAACCACTAAGCCAGTGGGCTGGCCCTGTTTTTGTTTGTCTGTTTGTTTGTTTTAATCTCCTCTACCAATCCCTGTCTTTTAATTGGTGTACTTAGAGCATTTGCATCTAATATAATTATTGATATGTTAGGGTTTCAGTCTGCCATTTTATTATGTATTTTCTGTCCATATCTTCTATTTTTCATTTGTATGTTTTTCTTTTCTTGCCTTACTTTGAACAATTTGAATATTTTTAGGATTCCATCTTATTTTATTTATACTACTTTTGAGTAAACTATATTGGTTTTTAATGGTTGCCCTAGGCAACATAATATCCCTGAGTAATTTATCACAGACTACTGGTATTGACCTTACTTTCATTTAGGTTCCTATACTCTCACACTTTTTAAGTACCATTGTTTCAAGTATTTCTTCTACAGGTACTGAACTAATAACGGATTGTGTTATAATTTTTGCCTCAAGCTTCAAACATGATTTCAGCAAATGCTGAAGGGAAGGATAGTCGATTTGGTTTATCCCTATTTTTTATTCATTCCATTGTTTGTTTACTTTCTGCAGTTCCGAGTCTTCTATTATCATGTCCTTTCTCTTTAGAAAGCTTCTTTTTGTCATTCTTTAAGGATAGTTCAAACTATTCTCTTAGGGTTTTTTTTTTCATCTAAGAATGTCTTGATTTATTCTTCATTCATGAAGGATAGTGTCATGAATATAAAAGTTGTTACGGACAGTTGTTTGTTTTCAGCACATGAAAAATGCATGTCTCTTCCTTCTGTCCTCCATGGTTTCAAATGAGAAATTGACTCATATTCAAACAGATTTTCCCCTATAGGTAATGTGTCATTTCTATCTGGTTGCTTTTAAGGTTTTTTCTTTGTTTTTAGATTCCAAAAGTTTAATTATGGTGTGTCTTGGCATGGATTTCTTTGAGGTTATCTTATTTAGGGTTCCCTAAGCTTCTTGCATTGTAGACTTATGGCTTTCCCTAAATCTGCCAAGATTCAGCCATTGTTTCCCGGAATAATGTTTTAACCCCATATCCTTTCTCCTCTTCTTCTGGTACTCCAATGATACATATGTTAGCTCTTTTGCTGTTGTTAGAGTCCCTGAGTCTATTCATTTTTTATCCAGTCTAATTTCTCTCTGTTGTTTAGATGAAATAAATTCTATTGATCTATCCCCAAGTTCACCGATTCTATCATCTTTCATTTCTACTTTACTATTGAGCCCATCCAGTTTTCCATTTTGGTTATTGTATTTCAGTTAAGTTTATATTTAGCAAGTTTTTATTTTTATTTTAGTGTTTTATTTTTTTATTTCTACTATTTCCATTTGAGTTTTTAAAATAACATTTATTTCTTTGCTAGTTTTTTGGGGGCTTTTTTGTTTATTTTCATTTGTTTCAAGGAAATTCGAAATTACTGTTGAAGAAATTTTGTGATGGATTTTAAAAAATCATTTCTAGGTAGTTTCAATATCTGATTCATCCCTTTATTGGCACCAATTGTCATTTATTATTCAAGTTGTTGCTTTTCTGGTTGTTGACATGATAAGTGGTTTTCACTTGAATCCTGGACATTTTGGATATTATTTTAAGAGACTTTATTCTATTTAAGTCTTCTAACAAGAATCCACCCTCTTTAGATTTAATGTGTGAGTTCTAGTTAACTTTTGTGGGCTGTAGTCCCAATGGTGGTTGTTTTCTAAGCCCTTGCAATGCTATTCTGGTCTGCTTCGTTCTGTGTGGGAGAACATGAGTTAGCTAGTCTTGGCTCTACTGTCACCATTCCTGTGGGCAGATCAGGTGAACTGTTGTCAGCAGATGTGGGGCAGGATGTGTGATGGTCTCTGAGCTCTGCTGATAACACTACTACAGAAAGATCAGGACGCCTGCTGCTGGCAGATGTTGGTCATGGGGTGGAACAGCTCATCTGGGTTCTACTAGTGATATTGCTGCAGGCAGATCAGGCCCACCACTGCCACTGGGTATAGATCTCCTCGTTAAACCCTATCTGACCTTCTCCTTTACTGATCCTTTGGACAGAGAGAGTAGGACTTGTTTGTTTGTTTGTTTTATATGCCTTCTGGCAGTTCTGGGTTGCAGAACTCTCTGGTGCCTACTCTAGGATATATGGAAAACATAAAGAAGACACAGGGAACTCCCTGTGGTGTCATTCTTCAAGCCCTGTAGTCCGTGGCCAGTCCATCTTCTTCATTCCACTTTCGAGAGTTCTTCTATGATTGTGTTCTGAATTCTTTCCAGAGCATTGAGTTGTATTTAGAAGGGAGGATCAGGGAAAAGTGAATCTGTGCCATCTTGTTTCAGAACTTGTTTTTTGATGTTATTTTTACTGTATATCAAGTTCTCATGTATTTGTAGGTCTATTTGTCTGCCCTCTATTTTGTCTTCTGGTGTACTTAAACTGTTTCTATTCTAGGACCATAGTTATGTATGACAATGGTTCTGAGGTTATATCTCAATATATGGTAGGCTAATATTCATGTCCACTTAGACTTTGCACTTATTGTAAATAACAGAAATTTACATTAAGTGGATTATTTTTCCTAGGTAATAGGAGGTCTGGAAAAAGTCAGACTCTGGCATTGGTTTAGTGGTTCAAGAATGTTAAGGGTCAAGTTCCCTGTGCTTTGGGGGGAACGTTCCCTCTTGGGATCAAGATGGCTGTTCAATCTCCAGCTCTTGCCAACACTTTGGGTACAAGAAAGATAAAGGACAAAGAGTTTCCTTGAGTGAATTTCTGAAAGATTCCAGAAATGGAATTAGAATTGCTAGATCAGAGGTTTTATATGAAATATGTTACCAGATTGCTTTAAAAATATTGCTTTAAACCTTCACTGCATGGGAGTTTTCTTCTCTGTATTCATGACAACAGCAGATATTATGGATATTTTTTATTTTTTACCAGTTTTTCAGTGATAAAATATTTTTTCAGTTTAATTTGCATGTTTTCTCACTATTAGTGATTTGGAGCATCAGTTCCTGTATTTTTTTGGTCATTGGAATTTCACTTTCAGAAATTGTCACTTATATAATTGGATTATTTTCCATCTGTGATGTCTTTTTCTTATCTATTTTAAGTGTTCTTTGTATATGAGAGATATTACACTTTATCTCTCATTTGTGTTACATTTTTTCCCAAAATCTATTCTGTGGTTGTTTATTTATATCCTCTAGCATACAACTTTTTAAATTTTGGTATAGCTAAATACATATTTGACTTTTAAAAATATACATTATGAGTTTCCAATCTTGTAAGATTATTTTCCTGACTCATACATTGTGAAGTAGCTACTTACAGTTTTTATCATTTCATTTAAGTTTTTAATGGACCCAGAACTAACTTTTCAAATGGAGTAGTATGGAATCCATTTTAATTTTATTTCTGTTAGATAAATAGTTGAATCTTCCCATTATATAACCTATTGTATTCCCACTGAATTGAACAATTTCTGTCATATATTAATATCTCATATATAGGGGTCTAATTTTAGATTTTCTCTTTAGTTCCATGAATGTATTTTCCTGTTTCTATGCCAATACTGTACTGTGTTATGTTATATTCTGATAAAGATGTTTACTCCTTTCCTCAGTGCTCTTCTTTTTGCTGATTATCTTGACTATACTAGTTACTTAATCTTCCGTATGAACCATATGTTGATATTGTATAATACAACCCTCACAGATAGACACATTGAAAATCACTGTTGAAATTCTATTTTAAATTACAGATTAATATTTGATTTTTAAGAAATTATCTTTCCCCTCTCAAAAATGTGGTAAAAATTACCCTGTTTAGTAATTTTTACATCTTTTTATACAACTTTATAATTTTATATGAGTTCTAGATTTCTCATTAAATATACTCCTAATTATTTTTTACTATTTTTCCATTTGTATGGTTATATTTTGTGCATGTGATTGTATATGTATATTTATGTTTTATCCAGCTAAAATAACCAATTCTTTCATTAGTTCTAATAACATTTAAATTTCATTCTCTGGATTTCCAAGATGTGAAATAATATCCTCAGCAAATATAAGATAGATGTTTTCTCTTTTTCTCCTGTGTTTGTAATAATTATATTATTTTTTTCTTTGTATTAATAATTTTATTTTCTTCTTATGCATTTTTTATAACTTCTAAGTCAATTGTCAACATTTATTATGGCCATCATTGACTCAAATAAAATTTTACTATATATAATAACAATTAACACCATGACCACTTGTGGCTCATTCCATGAATACAAGGTTGGTTCGATATTCAAAAATCAATGTAATCTACCATACTAACTGACTAAAGACAAAAAAAATGATCATATCAACTGATGCAGAAAAATCATTTGACAAAATTCAACTGCTATTTATGATAAAAACTCTTTGAATGTAGGAATAGGTGGGAAATTTCTCAACCTGATAGAGAGAATCTACAAAATACCTTCATCTAAAATTATACTTAATGGATTAAGACTGAATGTTTCTGCCTAAGATTGGAGACAAAGAAAGAATACTCACTCTCACCACTCTTATTTAACATAGTACTCGAGGTTCTAGCCAGTGCAACAAGGCAAGTAAAGAAAATAAAAGACAAACAGATGAGAAAGAAAGATGTAAAGTCATTTCTTTTTTTTTTTTTTTAAAGATTTATTTATTTATTTATTTATTTTTTCCCCCCAAAGCCCCAGTAGATAGTTGTGTGTCATAGCTGCACATCCTTCTAGTTGCTGTATGTGGGACGCGGCCTCAGCATGGCCGGAGAAGCAGCGCGTCGGTGCGAGCCCGGGATCCGAACCCGGGTCGCCAGCAGTGGAGCGCGCTCACTCAACCACCAAGCCACGGGGCCGGCCCTGTAAAGTCATTTCTATTTCTTTTGTTTACGTAGAAAATCCCAAGGAATCTACCAAAAAAAAAAAAAACCTGAGAAAAAGTGAGTTCAGCAGGGTTGCAGGATACAAGACTGATACATAAATAACATTTTTTAATATAATGGCAATGAACATATGAACACTGATATTAAAAATACAGTATCCTTGGGGCCGGCCCCGTGGCTTAGCGGTTAAGTGCATGCGCTCCGCTGCTGGCGGCCCGGGTTCGGATCCCGGGCATGCACCGAAGCACTGCTTCTCCGGCCATGCTGAGGCTGCGTCCCACATACAGCAACTAGAAGGATGTACAGCTATGACACACAACTATCTACTGGGGCTTTGGGAGAAATAAATAAATAAATAAAATTTAAAAAAAAATACAGTATCCTTTTTAATTACTCAAAATCTGGTGCTTAGTGTTAAATCTAGCAAAATATGTACAGGACTTCCATGCTGAAAAGTATACAACTCTGATGAAAGAAATCAAAGATCTAAATAAATATAGAAACATATGGTGTTCATGAACTGGAAGACTCAACATAGTAAAGAAATCTGTTTTCTCCAAGTTGATACACAGATTTAAAACAAATCATACCAAAATTTTAGTAATATTTTTATAGACATAGATGACTTTATTCTAAAATTTATATGGAAAGTAAAATAAGTAAAGCAAACTTGAAAAAGAAAAGGTAAAGTAGGAGAAGCAGTCTACCTGATTTCAAGACTAAATATATAGCTGCAGTGCTCAAGACTGTCTGGATGGTGGAGATATAGACACATAGGTCAATGGAACAAAACAGAAAACCCAGAAGTAGACCCACACAAACATGCCCAACTGATTTTTGACAAAGGCGCCAAAGCAATTCAATGGAGAAAAGATAGCCTGTTCAATAAATGATGCTGCAGCAGTTAGACATCCATAGGCAAGACCTTAATCTAAGTCACATCTTATACACATCTTTAACCTTAACCTAAATCACATCTTATACAAAAATTAATTAAAAGTAGATCAAAGACTGAAATGTAAAATATAAAACTTTGAGAAAAAAACATAGGGGAAAATCTTTAGAACCTAAGGCTAGGCAAAGAGTTCTTAAACATGACAGCAAAAGCAAAAACAATTAAAATGAAAAATTTATAAATTAGAAGGTGTCAAATTAAAAACTTTTGCGATGCAAAAGACCCTGTCAAGAGAATGGAGAGAAAAGCTACAACCTGTCATGAAACATTTCAAACTACATACCTGAGAAAGGAATAATATCTAAACTATATCAAGAACTCTCAAAAATCAACAAGAAAAAAATTCAAGCAAACCAATTAGAAAATGGGCAAAAGATGTGAACAGATGGAACAAAGAGGATACATAGATGGGAAACACATGAAAAGATGTTCAACATCTTTAGCCATTAAGGAAATACAAATTAAAACCACAGTTAGATATTAATACACACCTATCAGAGTGGTTTAAAAAATAGTGACAAAAACAAATACTGGCGATGATGCAGAGCATCTGAATGGTCATACATTATTGGTAGGAATATAAAATGGTACAGACACTCTGGAAAACAGTTGGATGGCTCCATTGAAAATAGAAGTAACTAACACACAAACCAGTAATTGTATTTGTGGGGCATTGATCCCAGAGAAATGAAAACTTTTTTTCACACAAAAACCCACACACAAATGTTTGTAGTGGATTTATTTGTAAAAGCCACAAGCTTGAAGAAACCCAGATGTCCTTCAACTAGTAAATTGTTATACAACCTGTGATACATGCATATCCTGTGGATTACTACTTGACAATAAAAAGGAAAGAACTACTGCTAAACTTAACGACCTGGATAATCTCCAGAGAATTAAGCTGAGTGAAAAAAGGCCAATCCCAAAAGGTTACATACTCTGTGGATCAATTTATGTGACATGCAATAAATGACAAAATTATAGAAAGGGAGAACAGAATATTAGTTGCTAGGTGTTAAAGAGGGAAGTATAAGGGAAGTGGGTGTGGCCACAAAAGGGCAACATTAGTGATCCCTGTGCTGATGGAAATGTTCTGATCTTGATTGTATCAATGTCAGTATTCTGGTTGTCATATTGTACCATAGAGTTGCAAAATGTTCCCACTGGAGGAAAATTGGTAAAGAGCACTCTGGATCTCTCTGCATTATTTCTTATAACTGAATGAGAATCTACAACTATTTCAAAATGAAAAATTTAATTAAGAAAACACTTTAAGAGATGCAATATAAGAACTGTTTGAATCCTGATACAAAAAATGACTCTCAAAATGTTTTCACAATCAAGTAGCTTGAATATGGACTGGTTATTTGAAGATACCTAAAGAACTATTATTATTTTGTTAGGTGTGATAATGGTCCTGTGATTACATAATAAAAGAAAGTGTTTATCTATTTGAGATTCATGCTGCAGTACTAGGTCACAAGAAAGGTGATTTTCTTTGAAATACTCTAGCAAAAATTATAAAAGTGTGCGTGGTGGTTTTATGAAAGAAGATCGATAATATTTGAGAAACAAAGTGGTGCATAAACTATATTCTCTAGTTTTATGTATCTTTCAAATTTCCATAATTAAAAAATTAAAAGAAAATTCTCACTCTCAGTGGATCTTTTAATCCCCCTATGTCCCACCTGAACTTCTTTTACCATAGCAGAGTGCAACCTCCTCCCCTCTCTCTCAAGAGTTTTCAGAGTCTTTTCTTAAGCTCTTTAGATCCATTGTTCAATGTTTTTTGGGTTTTGTGTGCATTGATTTTTAACTGCTGTAGTCTCTCTTGAGTTGTACTAGGGAAAGCGGTCAATAACACTTATCCTCCTCTTTATTCCAGGCCTCATCTTCTGGAACACTGGATAGGTGTTGAAACTTTTGGACTTCATCACTATTAATTTTCTCTTAGTTTTCAGTTTCTTTTTTATATGGTGATTTTATTTTTTTCCTGACAGATTCCCAGACTCAGTCTTTGATGTCACTAATTAATTCCCTCTATAACCAATGGGTTCTAGTCCATCTATTGAGTTTTTATTTCTATTAACATATTTTCATATTAGTATATCTAACTGCATTTTAAAAAACAAATTATGAACAAACAAGCAACACATAAAAGAAGTGATAAAATGACATTCCATTTTCATTTTACTGCTGCATTATCCTCTATTTCTCTGAGGCTGCATGTCTTTTCAAATTTCCTGTGGTTGTTTTGTTCTAGTAACACTTCCCTCAAATCTTGGTTCTTCTTTTGTTAATCAAGTGCCTCTTGTTTTTATTTTTATTTTTCTCCCTGAAAATTTATTTTTATTTCTGCAGGTGTGATCACCTTTGTAGCTGAGATGCTATTTTTCCTGTGTCTGGTTTCAGTGTCTGTTTCCAAAGCCCACCTCTGGTGACTAGGAAGAAGAGGGTGTATTATTGGGAGGTGTGCTCTGATGGTTTTCATCTTAGGTGTTGGGGTTCAGCATTCCTCCTGGGGGTCAAAAGCCAAGGAGCACTGTCACACCTTTGCAGACACAGCATTCAGCCCACTACTTCAGCCTGCAGGGAAATACAAATGCTTCTTTATGTTGATCCTGGTAGGGAAATTTCTTGATAAACCTGACTGTTCTGAAGGCAATTACTCAAATGCTCACTGAGATGGATGCACTAGGGTCTCCTCTTGTCATAGCGTTTGGTTTGAGGTTTGAATCTCTTCTCCCGCATATTTTGAGCAGTGATTTCTCCACTTTCTGTTTCTATGTACACATAATCTTATATCTTTTCTAATTTTCAAGAATTTCTCAAAGAAAGAGATAATGTCAACAACGTGGAGGGCTAGAGTTCCCAACACTCATCTCCCCACAAAAACAATCAATAAACAACTACAAACTGACAAAAATAGCTCATGGAAAGTGCTGGACTACAAGGAAAAAGCAATAAAAGTCCTGCAGAGCACACAAACCAAGAATGGCTGCATAGAAAAGTACAGGAGACATTTTACCGGTGTCACTCCACTACCCAGTCTAGAGCAGCTCAGCATAGGAGGCATCCCCTGAGGGGAATGTCACCCCGGGGGGAAAAGGAGAGCAGGAGAACCCCAGCAAGCTCACCTCTGAGGACGTTTGCAGCCTTTATTGCCGCGGTCTTTCACGGTCTACACCAATGCTGATGCCAGGTGACGGAGCTGCCCGGAATCCCCACTGCATCTATTCCCCAGTACTAGAGCTGTCGCTGAGGTAAGACATGCCTCTACAGTCCCATCATAGCTTTGCACCACTCTCCAAGATTAGGACACCACAGCACTTCACCATAGACAGGACTGGAGCTGCTGCTGTCCTGAGCCCCACTCCCCAGGGCCTGGGTCATGGTGTGACCTCTGACGGTCATTGCCCAGACACACACATTGCTCTGAACACTGCTCCCTGGGTCCTGACATGTGGCTTAAATGGACCACAACTGAAGACTAACTGCAGTTGTCCAGTGACTGCTCCCAGGGGCTAGCATTGAGACTTTGACCCAACACCCCCAGGCTGTGCTGTTACTGCCTGCGGCCCCCTGGGCCTAAGCCACCGCTGCACCTCATCATCCTAGGGCCCATACTGCTGCTGCTTCCCACCCCCCTGGCTGGAGTCACTGTGACAAGTTCCAGAGACCCAGACCCCAGTTCCATGGGAGATCTGCACACACCCACACCTGAGACGCCAATGCCACTGCCGTAGCAAGGACATCTGTGCCCCGGACCCAGGTGCTGTGGTAGTTTTGCATGCATCTGATCCCAGGACCCCAGCTCTGCTGCTTCTCTTAGTGCCAGTAGGCTAGACCAGGTGCCAAGAGTGACCCCCTCAGTTAGAAGTTGCTTCCACAGGTAAAAACAAAAAAAAAAAAAGGAGAACAGGAAGAGCCCAGTAGTCTTAGCCTCTGAGGATCCTAATAGCCCTTGCCACCACTGCCACTCACAAGTCCTCCACAGTATTGGGCACAGAAGACCCCCCACAGCTTGTGCCCATGTTGATCTCAGCTGATGGAGCTGCATGAAGATTATGCCACTGTGCCTTTCCAGGAACCAAAGACACTGCATCCCATCCAGCTGGCATCCTCACAGCCACCTTCAGGTGAATGTCTTTCCCCACTGAAGCCAGGCCAAAAAGGTTGGAGGAGATGACTGTGTCCTCAAATGAACAAACATTAACACAAATCTGGGGAGAGATATGGCCATCCAGCTGCATGAAGCTCAAAGATCCCCAAACAGATGTGAATCAAAGAGATCTTCAACAAGACATATTATAATCAAGCTCTCAAAAATCAAAGACAAAGGGGGGGCCAGCCTTGTGGTCACAACAGAAGGGCACACATAGCCCACATAGGGGGCACCCCTGGAACATTGAGAACTGAGGGAAGCACACTGAAGGCCTCCTAAGGAATCACTTACATAAGGTCACCTATCCAAGAGCAGGAGACGTAGCTGACCTACCAAATACGTAGACACAAGCACAGGGAAAGAGGGAAAATGAGGAGGCAAAGGAATACATTCCAAGTAAGGGAACAGGACAAAATCCAAGAAAAGGAACTAAGTGAAACAGAAATGAGCAACCTACCCGACAGAGAGTTCAAACTAAGAATGTTAAGGATGCTCACTGATCTGGGGAGAAGAATAGATGAACTCAGTGAGAATGTCAATAAAGAAATGGAAGGTATAAAAAAGAACCAATCATGAATGAAGAATACAATACTGGAAATGAAAAATTCACTAGAGGGACTCAAAGGCAGAGTAGAGGATACAGAAGAATGTATCTGTGAGCTGGACAAAAGACTAGAAGAAATTACCCAAGCTGAACAGGTAAAAGAGAAAAGAATTAAAAAGAGTGAGGACAGTCTAAGGGAACTCTGGGACAACATCAAGTGCACTGACATCCGTGTTATAGGTGTCCCAGAAGGAGAAGAGCGAGACAAAGGGGCAGAGAATCTATTTCAAGAAATAATAGATGAAAACTTCCCTAACCTAAGGAAGGAAACAGACATCCAGGTACAGGAAGCACAGAGAGCCCCAAACAAGATAAACCCAAAGAGGCCCACACCAAGACACATCATAATCAAAATGTCCAGAATTAAAGATAAAAAGAGAATCCTAAAAGCCACAAGAGAAAGACAAGTTACATACAAAGGAAACCCCATAAGGCTATCAGCTGACTTCTCAGCAGAAACCTATAGGCTAGAAGAGAGTGGCACGATATATTTAAAGTGCTAAAAGGAAAAAACTTACAGCCAAGAATATTCTACCTAGCAAGGTTATCATTCAAAATGAAAGGAGAGATCAAAAATTTCCCAGACAAGCAAAAATTAAAGGAGTTTGTCACCAAGAAACCAATGCTACAAGAAATGTTAAAGGGACTGATTTAAGGGGAAAAGAGAAGACCACAAATAGGAAAAATGATCTATTTCCATGATAAGTGGGTAATGGATAGAAAAGCACAAAAAAAGAGGTTAGATATGATATCAAAAACATAAAATGAGGGAGGAGGGGATTTAAAGAGTACAGCTTTCAGACAGATGTCAAACTAAAGAGACCATCAATTCTGTATAGGAAAAAGGAACAGAGAAGAACTACTAAAACACTGAGAAAAAAAAAAGTTAAAAAATGGCAGTAAGTACATACTTATCAATAGCTACTTTAAACGTCAATGGACTAAATGCTCCAATTAAAAGGCATAGGGTGGCTGATTGGATAAAACAACAAGACCCATATATATGCTGAATACAAGAGACACACTTCAGACCTAAAAACACTCAGAAACTGAAAGTGAAGGGATGGAAAAAGATACTCCACGCAAATGGCAATGAAAAGAAAGCTGGGTAGCAGTACTCATATCAGACAAAATAGACTTTAAAACAAAAACTGTAAAAAGAGACAAAGAAGGGCATTACATAATAATCAAGGGAACAATCCAACAAGAGGATATAACACTTGTAAATATCTACGCACCCAATGTAGGTGCACCTAAAATTCTAAAGCAATTATTGACAGACATAAAAAGAGAAATAGACAGTAACACAATAATAGTAGGGGAGTTTAACACTCCAATTACACCAACGGATAGATCATCCAAACAGAAGATCAATAAAGAAACATTGGCCTTAAATGACACACTAGAACAGATGGACCTAGTAGATATATACAGAACATTCCATCCAAAAACCGAAGAATACACGTTCTTTTCAAATGCACATGGAACATTCTCCAGGATTGATCACATATTAGGCCACAAAAAAAGTCTCCATAAATTTAAGAAGATTGAAATAATACCAAGCATCTTTTCTGACCACAACAGTATGAAACTAGAAATCAACTATAGGAAGAAAATCAGAAAAGCCACAAATACGTGGAGATTAAACAAAACGCTACTGAACAACAACTGGGTCCATGAAGAAATCAAAGCAGAAATCAAAAAATACCTGGAGACAAATGAAAATGAAAATATGGCATGCCAGAATTTATGGGATACAGCAAAAGCGGTTCTAAGAGGGAAGTTTATAGCAATACAGGCCTATCTGAACAAACAAGAAAAGTCTCAAATAAACAATCTAACAATGTGCCTAAAGGAACTGGAAAAAGAAGAACAAACAAAGCCCAAAATCAGTAGAAGAAGGGAAATAATAAAAATCAGAGCAGAAATAAATGAAACAGAGGTCAAAAAAACAATAGAAAAAATTCATAAAACCAAGAGCTGGTTCTTTGAAAAGATCAAGAAAATTGACAAACCTTTAGCTAGACTCACCAAGAAAAAAAGAGAGAAGGCACAAATAAGTAAAATCAGAAATGAAAGAGGAGAAATTACAACAGACACCTCAGAAATACAAAAGATTATAAGAGAATACTATGAAAAGCTATATGCCAACCAATTCGACAATCTGGAAGAAATGGATAAATTCTTAGAATCATACAACCTTCCAAAACTGGATCAAGAAGAAGTAGAGAATTTGAACAGACCAACCAACAGTAAGGAGATCGAAACAGTAATCACAAACCTCCCCAAAAATAAAAGCCCAGGACCAGACGGCTTCCCTGGTGAATTCTACCAAACATTCAAAGAAAACTTAATACCTATCCTTCTCAAATTCTTCCAAGAAATTGAGGAGGAGGGGAAGCTCCCTAACTCATTCTACGAAGCTGACATTACCCTGATACCAAAACCAGACAAGGACAACACAAAAAAAGAAAATTACAGGCCAATATAACTGATGAACATCCATGCAAAAATCCTCAACAAAATACTAGCAAATCACATACAACAATACGTTAAAAAGATTATATACCATGATCAAGTGGGATTTATTACAGGTATGCAGGGATGGTTCAACATTCGCAAATCAATCAACATAATACACCACATTAATAAAATGAAGACTAAAAATCACATGATCATCTCAATAGACGCAGAGAAAGCATTTGACAAGATATAGCATCCATTTATGATAAAAACTCTGAATCAAATGAGTATAGAAGGAAAATACTTCAACATAATAAAGGCCATATATGACAAACCCACAGCTAATATCATCCTCAATGGTGAAAAACTGAAACCTATCCCTCTAAGAACAGGAACCAGACAAGGATGCCCACTGTCACCACTCCTATTTAACATAGTACTGGAAGTCCTAGCCAGAGCTTTCGGCAAGAAAAAGAAATAAAAGGGATCCAAATTGGAAAGGAAGAAGTGAAACTGTCACTATTTGCAGATGACATGATTTTATATATAGAAAACCCTAAAGAATCCACCAGAAAACTTTTAGAAGTAATAAACGAATAAGGTAAAGTTGCAGGATACAAAATCAACATACAAAAATCAGTTGCATTTCTATACACTAACAACGAAGTAGCAGAAAGAGAAATTAAGAATACAATCCCATTTACCATTGCAACAAAAAGAATAAAATACCTAGGAATAAACTTAACCAAAGAGGTGAAAGAGCTGTACACAGAAAACTATAAAACATTGCTGAAAGAAATTGAAGAAGACACAAAGAAATGGAAAGATATTCTGTGCTCTTGGATTGGAAGAATTAACATAGTTAAGATGTCCATACTTCCTAAAGCAATCTATAGATTCAATGCAATCCCTATCAAAGTTCCAACAACACTTTTCACAGAAATAGAACAAAGAATCCTAAAATTTATATGGAGCAACAAAAGACCACGAATAGCTAAAGGAATCCTGAGAAAAAAGAACAAAGCTGGAGGTATCACACTCCCTGATTTCAAAATACACTACAAAGCTATAGTAACCAAAACAGCATGGTACCGGCACAAAAACAGACACACAGATCAATGGAATAGAATTGAAGGCCCAGAAATAAACCCACACATCTATGGACAGCTAATCTTTGACAAAGGAGCCAAGAACATACAATGGAGAAAAGAAAGTCTCTTCAACAAATGGTGTTGGGAAAACTGGATAGCCATATGCAAAAAAATGAAAGTAGACCCTTACCTTACACCATACACAAAAATTGACTCCAAATGGATTAAAGACTTGAATGTAAGACCTGAAACTATGAAACTTCTAGAAGAAAACATACGCAGTATGCTCTTTGACATCGGTCTTAGCAACATATTTTCAAGCACCGTGTCTGACCGGGCAAGAGAAACAATAGAAAAAATAAACAAATGGGACTACATCAAACTAAAAATCTTCTGCACATCAAAGGAAATCATTAACAAAACAAAAAGACAACCTAACAATTGGGAGAAGATATTTGCAAACCATACATCTGATAAGGGCTTAATCTCCAAAATATATAAAGAACACATGCATCTCAACAACAAAAAAACTAACAACCCAATTAAAAAATGGACAAAAGACCTGAACAGACATTTCTCCAAAGAAGATATACAGATGGCCAACAGACACATGAAAAGATGTTCAAAATCATTAACTATCAGGGAAATGCAAATCAAAACTACAATGAGATATCACCTCACGCCTGTCAGAATGGCTATAAGTAACAAGACAGGAAACAACAAGTGTTGGAGAGGATGTGGAGAGAAGGGAACTCTCATACTGCTGGTGGGAGTGCAAACTGGTGCAGCCACTATGGAAAACAGTATGGAGATTCCTCAAAAAATTAAGGATAGAACTACCATATGATCCAGCTATTCCACTGCTGGGTATTTATCCAAAGAACTTGAAAACACCAATGGGTAAATATACATGCACCCCTTTGTTCATTGCAGCGTTATTCACAATAGCCAAGACTTGGAAGCAACCTAAGTGCCCATCAAGGGATGAATGGATAAAGAAGATGTGGTATATATACACAATGGAATACTACTCAGCCATAAGAAATGATGAAATCCAGCCATTTGTGACAACATGGATGGACATTGAGGGTATTATGCAAAGTGAAATAAGTCAGAGGGAGAAGGTCAAATACCGTGTGATTGCCTTCATTAAGTAGTAGATAACAACAACAATAAACAAACACATAGAGACAGAGATTGGATTGGTGGTTACCAGAGGGGAAGGTCGGAGGGAGGAGGGCGAAAAGGATAATTCGGCACATGTGTGTGGTGATGGGTTGTAATTAGTATTTGGGTGGTGAATGTGATGTAATCTATGCAGAAATAGAGGTATAGTGATGTACACCTGAAATTTATACAATGTTCTAAACCAATGTTACTGCAATAAACAAAAAATTTAAAAAAAAAAAGAAGAGGATTGGCATCAGATGTTAGCTCAGGGCTAATCTTCCTCACAAAAAAAAAAAAATCAAGGACATAGAGACAATTTTGAGAGCAGCAAGAGAAAAAAAGTCTTATCACATTCAAGGGAATTCCAGTAAGGCTAAACTGATTTCTCAGCAGAAGCCTTGCATGCCAGGAGAGAGTGTGATGATTCATTCAACGTGCTCAAAGAAAAAAAACTTTCAACCAAGAATACTTTACTTAGCAAAATTGTTCTTGATCTGATATATAAAGAAAATCCTAAAGACTCCCTTAAAATACCACTAGATATATTAATTAGTGAATAATTAATAAGTGAATAAACTAATAACTAATAAATGAATTCAGTAAAGTTGCAGAATACAAAACCAACATACAGAATTCAGTTGCATTTCTATACCTTAACAAAAATACTACCTGAAAGAGATATTAAGAGAGCAATCTCACTTACAATAGCATCAAAAACAAAAAAATACGTAGGAATAGGTTTAACCAAAGAAGGGAAAGACCTGTACACTGAAAACTATAAGACATTGATGAGAGATTAAAGGAGACACAAATAAATGGAAAGATATCCCATACTCCTAGATGGAAGAATTACTATTGTGAAAATGTCCATACTACTCAAAGTGATCTATAGATTCAATGCAATCCCTATGAAAATTCCAATGTCATTTTTCATAGAATTGAAAAACTATCCTAAAATTTGTCTGGAACCACAAAAGACCCTGAATAGTTAAAGCAATTCTAAGAAAGAAGAACAAAACTGAAAGCATCATACTTCCTAATTTCAAGCTATATTACAAAACTATAGTAATCAAAACCATATGGTACTGGCATAAAAACAGACATATAGACCGGTGGAACAGAATAAAGAGCTCAGACATAAACACAAGCATATATGGTCAACTAATTTTTGACAGTGATGTGAAGAACACACAATGGGGAAAAGATAGTCTCTTCAATAAATGGTGTTGGGAAAATTGAATATCCACAGGCAAAAAAATGAAACTGGACCCTTATCTTATACCACTCACAAAAATTAAATTGAAATGGATCAACGACTTAAATGTAAGACCTGAAACCATAAAACTCCTAGAAGAAAACAGGTAAAAATCCTTGACATTGGTCTTGGCAATGATTGCTTGGGTAAGCCACCCAAAACACAGATAACCAAAGCTAAAATAAAGTGGGACTACATAAAACTAAAGAGCTTCTGCAGAGCAAAGAGCAAAGGAAACAATAAATTGAAAAGGCAAAGTACACAATGGGAGAAAATATTCACAGGCCATATTTCTGATAAGGTATTAATATCTAAGATATATAAAGAACTCATGCATTTCCATAGAAGAAAAGCAAATAGTCCAGTTACTGTGCAGAGGAACTGAGTAGACATTATTCCAATTGGTACAAATGACGAATAGGTGTATAAAAAGCCTCAACATCACTAATCATCAGGGAAATGCAAATCAAAACCACAATGAAATATCACTTTATACCTTATACTTGTTAAAATGGCTATGAACAAAATGACAAGAGATAACAAATGCTGATGAGGATGTGGAGAAAAGAGCACTCTTATACACTGTTGGTGAGACTGTAAACTGGTATAGCTGTTATGGAAAACAGTATAGTGGTTCCTCAAAATATTGAAAATTGAACTACCATATGATCCAGCAATCCTAGGATGCACATATGTCAGTGCCAGGTAGGTTCCTGCAGATGTTTAACCCGTGACGTAGAGAAACTTCAGGGCAGAAAATGAGAAATATTCACTGAAGATGAGAAGAGTTGTTGTCAACTTACATCTTCAGAAATCTTAAGCATCACAGCAACTGACAAAATTAAAGTAGGCTGAAAGATTGTGGAACAAGAAGTATCTGGTACACACTTTATCACATTCAAAATGTCCTCAATGCCTAGTTTTACAAGAATTCTCTTGATGACTGGTTTGAATTTTATTAAAGGATTTTTTCTGCATCTATTTAATCATATGGCTCTCTAATTTTTTTTTTATTTTAGGAATTTTGTGTCTATATTTACAAGTAAGATTGGACTATAATTTTGTTCTTCATACCATTCTCATCTTGCTTTGGCATCAATTTTATACTTGCCTCATAAGACGATTTGCCTCATAAGATAAGATAAGACAACAACAAACAAACACATAGATACAGAGAACAGATTGGTGGTTACCAGAGGGGAAGGGGATGGGGGGAGCGAAAGGAAAAAAGGGGAAAAATAAATAAATAAATAAACAAATAAATAAATAAAAACAAGTAAAGCTAATAATAGGTACCAAAAAAGGGTGATTTGGGAATAGTTCCCATTTTTCTATTCTCCCTAGTATTTTGTTTGAGATACAAATTGTCCTTTCCTTTGAAGTTTGGAAGAATTTTCTGTAAATCTATCTAGGTCTGTTATTGTTTATATCATGGCTTGATTTTCAGCTATGGATTCACACTGTTTAATGATTAGAAGTTTATTCAGATTTTTTTTTTCCTTCTTTAGTCAGTTTTGATATTTGTTGTCTATGTAATTTAAATTTTCAATTGATTTACTTGTAAAATTATATATCATTTTGTATATATATTTTTTCTTACCATTTTTTTACCACTCTAAAGAAATTATGCATTTTTCCTCTTTCTGATGCTTTTACGATTTTGGTACTTGTTTTTATTGTTCTAAAGTTTCATTACATTGTGTCTTTGTGTGGATCTATTATTTAGTAAAATTTTAGTAGAATTAGTATTCTCCTTTCTTGTTTTTCATCATTTTTAGATAATTATAGCTATCACTCCTTGAATATTGACGTTAGCTTATTATCTTTGTTCTCTCTTTTTGGAAATTTTATTAGACATATGTTGTGATGTCTCATTTGTGTTTGAAAAAGTGTTTGTTATATTTTTGCCCACGACTTTCTTTACTTTGGCTCTTTTATTCACTAATATCCTCAACATTTAATATCATTGATTCTGGATAAATCTTATTTCATTGAGGGCATTCATTTATTTATCCATTTATACATATATTATATATATGTTGACTGTCAACTGAGTGTTTATTAGGTACCATGTAAGGCATTGGAGATAAAATGGTAAATAAAACATAAATGTTCTGCTTTCATGGAAATTGCAGATGCTGTAGTTCTTGTTGCTAGATCTTTGCTCACACTCATGATAATTTCCTTAAGTTACATTCTAGACATAGATTTCCTGGTTGAAAAAAGTATGAAACATGCTGACATGTTAATACCATTGACAAATTTTCATGCTGAGGGTTTGTACTAATTTATATACAACAGGCAATTTAAAGGACAGGAATCCTCTCCCACAAAAATATGTGTATCGTGTGTGTGTGTGCGTGCGAGCAAACAAGCATATACATGCATGTAGTCAGTGAAAGTTTCTTTTATTTTTTTTTTTCTTTTTAGATATTCTCATTCATTTTCTATACTTTTTGCAGAGTCAGGAAAAGAAAATCAATACTAAATAAATCCTTCTGGCTACTTCTTAGCAGTTCTTATGAATTTATTGGCTAAAATCTTGGTTTTCCTGGGGATTCCATTAATCCATGCTATTTCTTTGATTTTTCAGAGCACAGGTAATTAGGAGCTGATTAGAATCCACAATTTCTTTGTAAATCCTAAGCGTTATTTCATTGATTTACTGGGTTGAGATGAATCAAGCCAGAATTCTGGGTAATTCATTTTAGAAATAGTGCTTGGCCATTATTTCAAGTTAAAAATATTTAATATTAAAAAAAGTTTGATATTTTCCAGTAAGTAAAACTCAGCCTCACTTAAAAATGTTGTCAAGTGACCAGTCCTTAAAAATCTGCTTGAACAGCTAGATAAAAATTTTATGTAATGAGAATATGAGTTGTTTGTTTAAAAAGGGCTGAGAAAATGTTCTTGTTTATCAGACTACATTGCTCTTGCAACACATTTCTAATATTTGGATTCAAAAATCCTTTCTTCATGGTTTGATAAAAGAAAAACATCAGGCTAACTACTCTAGAAAGCCCATAAATTCCATATTAGTGGACTCCTGTCGGGTGAACTGCAGTGAGTCAAGATCCCCCAAATGCTTGCAAGCTTCATAAAGTGACATTGAAAAGGAATTGGCATTAGCTGGTTCTAGTCTACCTAAATTGTACTCTTGACATCCCATAGGTAATTTTATTAAGCTTGATTAAATAAGAAGTACTAATTAGAAGTACCATTAGAAGTACTAATGTCAGAAAATTACGTGAATGACTGAATGAGCTTTTCTTAAAAGGAATGAAATTTTTCATTGTCAAATATCTTGAGAAGAAGTTAGTCTTGTGGCAGAAAAATGAAAATCCAGGATGTGAGCCTCAGATAAGAGTGAGAGAAAATTTTCTCCTGTCTCTGGGTGAGATGTAAGCTATAATACAGAGCATGGAGAATCTTAGAGTCTTGCCGAAGGAGGGAGTGAGGGTTGAGCTTCTTCTGGGTAGGTGGAGACAGCCCAGAGCAGCACAAAGAAGTGGCTCAGGCAGAGCTCCTCAGGAGAAGCTGTAACTTAGTCTGTGTGTTGTACTTCTTCCCATTGTCTCAAGCCCTCAGTGAATTCTCATAAGAAAGGAGAGTCTGGCCTTTTCAGCAATATGGTGAACAGAGAGGACGATCTTTCTCCATGCTTGAGATGGAGTAGAAAAGTGGAAAGAGGGGAAGATCTTTCTCCATGGTTGGGAGGGAGTAGAAAAGTGGAAAGAAAGGTCTTCCACTGAGCTCATGTAGGGGAATAGTAGGGTGGTCACCAAATGCTGCAGATCCATGCATTTTTGAGGGTCATCACAGCCACAGCAGCAGCGTGGGGATAGAACCAGGTCAATAGAGAATGACCTCTTCCTGAAGACAAGTGAGCATAACCTGTCTGAAATAGTTAAAAGACACTTAGAGGGGGACTAGTTTTAGCCTACAAATCACTGGGAGCTCATGATATGAAAATGTGTGTTTCATGAGATTTTTCTGCACTGGACTTTTCCCAATATTGACGTATTTTTGTCTAAAGGGAGCCAGGTCTGGGCTAGAGTTTATCAGCTTCATTATTTCTGAGTTTCCTGTAAACACCACCTTCTCTACAGAATCTTCACACTGCACTCTCCCAGTCTACACTTGCTATTTCTTTCCTTTCTGCAGCTCATAACAGCTCTCCAAGTGTGAGAGGCATCTTAACACACTGGTAAGTGATAGAAAGAAAGAAATTCCAAGGTTGGGCATGAGGGTGGGAGGGAGAGAGGAGATAATCACACAGATTAGCCTCTCTTACTAAAAATAAGATGTGTGATACTCTGAAAAGCAGAGATTTTAACTGCTGAATCTAAATTTCTAAATGGAGCATGTCTCTCCAGGACATCAGATTTTGCAAGAGAAATGACTAACAAAAACCAAGGACCCCAGAGTACATGGGTCCATTTTATGTTAAATACACACTACAAAGGGAAATTAATCATCTGTTCTAATATGAATAGACAAGCACTGTTATCTAATTTCTTTTGGAAATCCAGTCCTTAGGCTTTTAGGAGGAAAAGGTCATGGTTTTTGCCTTTTGTTCCTCACTTGCCACTTTCTGAAGAAACTCTCCTTTAGTGTTGGGTGTTATGTTAAACTGTTACATGCTGAAATGTTATGAGACATGAGTTATATTGGCCTGTAGAGTAGGAACAGAGCATGTCATTTGAT
Source organism: Ceratotherium simum simum (assembly GCF_057802395.1). Lineage (NCBI taxonomy): Eukaryota > Metazoa > Chordata > Mammalia > Perissodactyla > Rhinocerotidae > Ceratotherium > Ceratotherium simum. The sequence continues at coordinate 17,298,399 of NC_141903.1, read as the reverse complement.
GTGGGGGGATGACATTTCCTCATCAAATCATTACATGACAAAGCATTTTGCAATAAATTTACACACAGATTCCACATAAAAGTCAATGCAAGAAAAGGGGAAATTCAAAGTGCAGAAGAGTAATCTATGACCGTTATTAGGAATTTTTGTTTCCATATGAGCTCAATATTCCCATTCTTAAGTGAAATTTTTATGTTCATAAGCCCCTCCTTTTTAAAGTAGTGGTCTCTGGCAGATCCCAGCGTGAGCTTGAAGAGACAAAGGCAGTTTGTTGGGTTTTGGACAAATGTCTTATTCTCATGAAGTCAGTTCTGTACAGAAGTGAACGACATAGTGTCTTATACTTGTCTCATAGGAATACATTTGAACCAGGTTTATAAGAATCTCCAGAAACTGCTTCGCCTCAGGAAATAGCAGGGAGGGAGGATTGTGGAGTCTATATTTTCCTGAATCACTATATGTTAGAATATCCAAGACAGAGAACATCCCCAGATGTTTGCTGATCATCTCAGCATCTTGCTCTTCTATTTCCAAAGTTGTCTAACTTTGAAACTACAGAGGATAGTCTAGGTCCCTATCAGAACTATAAAAAAACTTAGAAGCAAGAGAGGCAAACAAAATTAGTAGGGTATCCCAAAGAAATTGGCTAATCAGTGGCTTTCAAACATTTTTCGTTGTGATGCACTTTATATCACAACCCAGTACACACTTACATATACATATATATTTACCTTAACTGTGTTTGCTGCACTCACGTATTTCCTTTCATATTTATTTTATTTCATTTAAAAATTGCTTTTGATCCATTAAGTTGCTAAAATGACCACTTGTGTGTCTCCATCTACTGTTTGGAAAACACTGAGTTTTACTAATGAAAAAAATATCCACCACACATACAAAAAAAAAATAGATTATTTTAGACATACTCTATCTGGATATCTATGAAATATGAAAGGGGCATGTAGAAAGGGAACACATTCAAAAGTTTTCTGACTTGCTTGCACAATGTAAACTGCTTTAATATTAAGCTTTGGTAGGTACCTGAGAATAATACAGGATACTTCGCCTAGTTTTCCCTGATAGCAAGGCATGGGTTTGGTCACAAAGAAATGCCAAGGAGAAGAGCTTACTTTTCAGAAAGACTGATTGAAGAGTGATTGGAAAAGATATTAAAAATACCTGGCCCTGTGGAAATAATGAAGAGTTCCCTCAGGAAATGGAGGGAGGAAAGTTACCTTGCAGACACTCGCCAGGCTCAAGAGGATCAGGGAATCCTAGATATTTAGGAGAAAGATATGTGTCATAAAAAGCTATTGAACCAGGCTGCCAGCTTCAAGGGTAAGAGAAAGAAAATGAGAGAGAAAGGGGAGAAAAGAGCCTCTTCCAGGGGGGTTTGTTGGAGAAGAGATGTGAATGAAATGAATAATAAATGTTATAATCGAGGAAGAGTTCAGAGGAGTGGACAGGATGCATTTTTAGATGAGGCTTTGCAGAGAATAGTTTAAAAAAAGGGGAGGGATTTTACTCTTAGTGAAGTGAGAAGTGATTGGAAATGTATTTTGACTAGCTTAAGACAAATTTCCTGAGTGAAATTATTTTTTAAAAAATGGTTTCCCTTTTTTCCAATTGACAGACTACCATATAGTTCCTGAGAAAGTGATATACAGGATATTTGGGGTTCATAATTAAAAGGATAGTAACAAATTCAAATGTGTCCAGATTAGAATATCCAAAATGGTGAAAACTCCGGATTGAATGTTCTGTTAAGAACCCCAAAGGACCTGGACGTATTCATCTTAGAGAAACAAATGCTAAAGTGAGACAAAATCTGTATCTACAAATATGATGTCCTTTGTGTAGAAAAGAATAATACATTTTTGTGGTTTGAGTGAGTCATACATGAATCAAAGAAGGATGTGATCCTTCATGGAGAGGAGGATTGAAGATTTCTAATACCATCTCCAACTCTAGGACTCTGTGATTCTAGGTTTTGATGGACAAAACTTGGGAGATGTAAGACCAATATAAATTTTAGCTTTCCCATAAAGTTGCCTCCTAAAGGTTGGCGTTGTTAAAGGAGACAAAAACATGTAGGATGTTTCAAAACTAGCATTCTTCTCAGCAAAGTTTGTCAAAGAAGTTTCAGCTTTCGTGCCAACCAAGATGGACTGGTACTGGCCTCCTGTAATATACTAGAATCCAATGACATGGATTCTAAAACCATGCTTGGAATGAGCAGGAAAAGAGTTGGCATGTCTGTCACGAGCACAGCAAAACAGAGAATAGTTCTTTAAGATTGATTTTGCTTGTCCTTTATCTAGCACCCAATTTTGAGACATTAAAAGCAATACATGGGCCGGCTCCGTGGCTTGGCGGTTAAGTGCGCGCGCTCTGATGCTGGCGGCCCGGGTTCGGATCCCGGGCGCGCCCCGAGGCACCACATCTCCGTCCAACCCGAGGCCGAGTCCCGCGTACAGCGACTAGAAGGATGTGAACCTACGACATACAGCTATCTGCTGGGGCTTTGGGGGGAAAAAATGAATAAATAAAATCTTAAAAAAATAAATAAATAAATAAATAAAAAATAAAAAATAAAAAAAATAAAAGCAATACATTTTATCTTCTAGAACAAAAATGACACAGAAATAAAATACATTTTTAGAATTACTTGAGATTATTTTATAATACGTCATGGCTATTCAAATAAAGTATGTCAACAATTTTGAGAATCTAAATTTGAACTCATGTGCCATAGTTCAAAAAGAGTACAGCATTAAGTCAGGAGACCTGAGTCTTAGATGACTACAAACCAGTCAACTGATGCTGGGTTCATTGTTTAACACCCTGGTTTAATATAATCACTATAAAGTTAATCATATGTTTATGTTATTGATCAGATAAAATTATGTTTTTTAGTAACTAAAAATAAAAGAAAGGGGAAATAAACCTTCAAGAAGTGTTTTTGGATTTACTTCCTATGGTTATATAAGCCAGAGCGTCTTCCTCTTGATGCCTAAAATACAGCACTGTGATAAGTTGGGTTCCTCTGAAAACCACATGAACTCTTCCAGATTATAAATTTAGCCATAATTTGACAGAGTAACTTAGTATTTTAAATAGCAGCCTGTATGTAATCCATTTGTTTGCCAAATAGTTCATGCTAAGATCTGAAAAACACAAAACATAAATTTTGTTGAGTATTCTAGTGAACGTAGTGGAGAATTTTGGGGATAGCTTTGCAGACAGAAACCTGCCCTCTGCCTGGATATCAATTGTAATTAACTAGTAGAAAGGAAACGTGATTTTTTTTTATTTAGAAATGATAGAATATTAAGCATATGATACCTAAACTAGTAAATAATTTTTATTTTCTTTTTAAGAATAATAATACAAGTAAAGATCATTATTAATGGACTTTTAAATCAGATACCTGTGATTTAGGTTAATTTTGAGAGAGGCTCATTTGCATGTTAACTCTTCTGGGCAGGGGAAATATGTGTAATTTTGGGCTGTAGTACTTAGTAATACTAAGTACTACTAAGAGAATACCAGTACATACTTCTTAAAGCCATTTTTGGTGAATAGGTGAACTCTAAGACACTGAGTCATTAAATTTCTGATTAATCACAGCCAAATTTATAGGAACCTTAAACTACTTCATTTTTTCTCAACATTCATATTTTAGGAAACTAAGACACAACACAAGGAAATACTATTGTAATATATTTGTAGTTTGTTTATCTTCATATCCAGATGATAAACTCCATGCAGGTGGGAATCCGTATATAATGTTCATCACTGAATCTTTTGGGTCTAGGAAAGAACATAATAGATCCTAAATAATTGCATGTTGAATGAATGGATGAAAACCCTTGATCGGATTTAACTCAAAGGCAAATAACAGCAACCCAAAACAAACAACTTCTATGTCAGAGATACCTAGCTATCTTCTGGAAGCTAGGCACTAATCTTTAAATTTAAGTTTGTTGAGAATGAGACACCAGCAAATCCTTAAATTTTCAAGAAAGTATCATACAGGGTCATTATGCTATAACTGTTTATGGCAGGAACATGAACTTAAATTAATAGAGATGTTTCCATGGGCCAAAGGTAAAGTGTAGCATTATGCATTAGATCCTTAATTTTGTATCAGTCTTATCTGCCTTCAAATATCCATTTGGTCACTATCTCTATAACCTTGGGCAAATTATATACCCTCACTAAGCCTCAATTCTCTTGGTCTCTCATCTTTAAAATGGAAATAAGAGTATATACCTCATAGCATGGTTGAGAAGATGAAATAAAATTATATCCATATATAATATATATATAAGTGCAGTAATTAGCACAAGGTAAACAATAGACAGTAGCTATGATTAATGTGATAAGAAATTTCAATTTATTAATAGGTTTATTGGGAATTTTATTGAAAATTTAAAAAGTAAAGTTGTTTTTGTGTTCTGGTAAACAGGGTTTTAAAATCCTCAGTTAATTAAAAGAATCGGTGAATTTTCTGGTGAATTATCTGGGTTCCTTCAATAAAGATTTTCCTAATTCAGTCACAAAGCATTAATTAATTTATGTAAAGGGACAAGTATAGACAGGAAACTAGGTTTGAAACACTAGACACTATAAGAAATGGAAGATTATTTAGAAACAAAAATTTATAATCTCTGAAATCATGATGTCAATGAGGAAATAGAAATTCATTTATAAATCATAATATACACATTTTTCCGAAAGTGAATATTTTAGGGTAAAAGGCCCTCAGGTTTTTAGGTAGTAGACACTTAGTTTTTATGCTTCTAAATGAAGATGACAATATCTGCCTTTTCTCTCTGTTTTTCTCAGTTGAATATATATATAGACATAAAAATATATATAAATAGAAATTGACACAGCAATTAGTACAACGCTTGGCATATCATCGACAACAATAGTAATGAGTTTGCTAATAAGGCACTTTACAAACATGTTTAGCCAATTAAGGCTAAAAAAGTCAGCAGAATGTCCAGATGAGAGCATTATAAATACCACAGGGAAACAACTGCTACATTCAGAAAATATCATTGATTATATTAATTTATCTTCAGGGACTTATTTTAATTTCAAGCTGAGGATATCTGTTTCTCTGCAAGAATGGGAGTTAGATCTTAACATTTCCTCAACTGTGTCAACATAAATGGATTTTGTGGAGTGCTGATGCAGGATTGATTTTCTCCTGCTTTCTTTCCTGTTCTGTTTGTCTGAGAATCTTCTTCATGTGAAACTAATAATTATGTAAACTTACATCATTATGACTTCTTTTCTTTCCAAACAGGTACAGGGAAGTATAGAGGCATACTTACATAATGCACTATTGTCATTATTTACATGATGTGAGTGTCCACGCCATTATACTTTGATGTGAATTAAAGAAAAATATTTTGCCATTATGATTATGATAACATTATTGTTGCTTTGGTTCTTGCTTAAGGTAGAAACTGACAAAAAACAAAGTATCATAAATTGCATGTGCTTTGTTTTTATTTTGCTCCCTGGATGTAAAGGAGCCCTGTGATAGTTAATTTTATGTATCAACTTGACTGGATCATAGGATGCCAGGACATTGAGTTAAATATTATTTTGGGGTTTGTCTGTGAAGGTATTTCCAAAATTGATTAGCATTTGAATTGGTAGACTGAGTAAAGTAGATTGTCCTCCCCAATTTTGGGGGGGCATCATCCAATCTGTTGAGGGCCTGAACACAACAAAATAGTGAAGGAAGGTTGAATTCGCTTTCTGCCTGAGTGCTTGAGCTCAGACATGGATCTTCTCTTTCCCTCGGCACTCCTGGTTCTGAGGGCTTCAGACATGGACCGGACTCTACACTATTGGCTCTCCGGTTCTCAGACCTTCAAACTGCACCACCATCTTTCCTGTATATCCAGCTTTGAGACATCAAATCATGGGACTTAGCCTCCAGAGTCACATGAGCTGGTTCCTTATACTAAATCCCATTTTATATATATATGGAAATATATATATATTTTATGCATATATATCTCATACTGGGGTGTGTTTCTCTAGAGAACCCTTACTAGTACAAACATATAAGATATGGAAGATGTGGAGCTATAACAAGTCTCCTGACAAAAGGAGCCTGAAGTACAAAAGCTGAAGGAGCACTTTACCTTTTTCCATGCTGAGAAATACTTTAGATAATGTGGATCACTTTTGAAGAAATAAAGTCTCATTCTGGAATTGCTGGAAATTTGCTAAAATCTGGGTTTGGCCCAACAGAAAAGCTTTAACTTGAATTATACTGAACTGCTTATTACTTTGTCGACGTAGGACCTGTGACAGGTGGAACCTTAGTAGACTAAAGTGTATGAATTAATCTAGTTTGTGGCTTAGAGCAGAGGAAAAAAATTGAAGCAAACTTCTAATAAATGATGACATCCATTATGCGTCTGCTTAGATAGTCTTTCTAAGACTTTGACACAGGACGTAGTGCAATTGTAATGACACCATTTTCCTTCATCATTCACCAAAGAAACTATTGATTTCTCTCAGTGCCACCAACTTCTGATTTTCCTTTATTGTGTGCATGCTAACAATATCAAAATTTCTCTATTTTTGTAAACTCGTTTTAGAAAGTGCAAAGGCAATTGAGAGCTCTGAAATGATAAAGTTTCTGTGCCAAGCAAAGTTTTGACTGTAAGAAAAGTATGGGCCATCTGGGTTCTTGGCAGCAAATCTGGTTTGCTACTCTTGGAACACGAAATTCTTCTGTCATTGTAACCCATGGGCATCTACTGATATAAAAGATGCTGCCAGCAATCCTCAAATAATTCTTATCCACTAGCTTGAAAGTCACCAAGTAAAGTTTTGTCAAGAGAATTTTCTGCTCTATGGACAATCTACGACTTAATAGCAAAGAATCTTAGAGATACTTGAATGAAATTTAGGCATAAGTTTCACTTTTTTGAGAAGGAAGAAAAATGTTCAACTTGAAGAATAGTTTGACAATAAAGAGTTTATTAATTGCTTAGATTAATTAGTAAATTTGTTTATTAATTGCTTGGATTAATTAGTAAATTACTTGAGCCATATGAATAAAATAAATTTTATTATTCAATGTCATCCATTCAGCCACCTCAAAGTGCTACCTAAGGTGGCTAATAAACCAATCTGCCATTGTACAATGAAGTATTGATGGCAACAAATAAATGGACTTTCCTGTGCTGGAGGAAGTGTTTCTTAGTGGCAAACTCTGTTGAGTTCTCTGTGGGTAAATACTGGCACACAAGAGCAGTGCCAAACTTTTCTGAAGGTTAATTATTCTTAAATGACTTTAAAGTTAATTTGTGGATTTCTCTTCCTTTACTACATCTCCAATTATGGATGACCTGAAACTTGCCAAAAACAGTCTCGTGAGCAAAGGAAATGCTTCAGGTCCAATTCTGTCAATGAGTCCTGTAGGATCCTGTTGATCCTGTTGATCACTAATGCATGAGTATCAATGTCCAGCAATGAAAGTTTTTCCAGTTTTTATTTGCTACCTTTGTGAACTAGCATTTTTATCACTGTTGTCATCAAAAAGATCAATCGAAATCCAATGGATGTAAAACATGAAATGCATATTGCCAGAAGAAACAGCACCCAAAAAATTTAACTGCATCTTTAAAGCAAACAACATTGACTTTTCCAAAAAAAAAAATGTACTTTTGAGCTAAATTGAGATTTAGTTTTCATTTTTCTTTCCCTATTTAGATTTGTTTAAGCTCTATAAAAATGTAAAGATAGCTTTCAATCCATGTGAAAGATGTCAATTTCCAACTCAATAAAATAAACTGCACATGTATGTTCCCTGCACTTGGAAAGCTTTTCGTCTACTCTTTGCGTAATTCATTATTTTATGTAGATTTCTGGGAAAAGTGTTTCCTGACTTCTCTTATTCAGACAAATTTGCCTGTTCTATATTCTCACATGACCAAATACCAGCCCTTCATAGCACTTATCATAGATGCAATTTTATGTATTTGTGTGAATTTTTTAAACAAATATGCTATTCCACCAGCCTGCCTCTTCCATGCGAGCAGGGACTCTGCCTGTTTTTCTTTGCCATTGTTTTCCCACACCTAGAAAAATGACTGTACATGGTAGGAAGTTGCTAAGTCTTTGCTAAAGAATAATGAAACCTTACCAAATTGAAAGCTTCTTGAATCCAAGTAAAAAAAACTATGGTTCTGTGGTGGAGAAGGCTAACACTTAACACCCCGGGAGGCAAAAACTTTGACCTTCAAGCTGCTAGGCCGTTATTTCACTCAGGTTCTAGAGATTTTGAGAGAGAGACAGAGAGAGACACAGACAGACAGACAGACAGATTCAAGACAATTGTAGAACATTTTAGAATAGATAATTTTGTTGAGCCCTTAAAATGAGATCCATTGTAATAGTCTATATATATATTTTACTACTATGTATACACACAAATACACATATACTTATATTACATACATATATACAAAATATACGTTTATTACATAAATATATATATACATATTTCACTGTTCCATGTAAATGTAAAGACACCTTAGCTTCAGTGCATCATTATTTTTACATGTACATTCTAAGCACCCTATGAAATAAAGTGTTATACAATTATCCCGAACTGATCATACTTGTGACCTGCTCGTCTCATGTTTCCATTTCAATGACTCCTAGGAGACATGAGCATTTTCCAACTATTTACCAGGAGGCACCAAAAATGGAAAACTATACTTTTAGTCAATAGAAAAAATTTTTTCCCTAAAATATAAAGAATAAAAACTTGTTAGCCAAACGGGTTAACATGAACAGATATTCCTAAGACATATACAACTTTTATTTTTCTTTCAACTAAATACATGAAACCAGTAATAAATGAAGTAGCAAAATTGGAAACATCACTAACAACTAATTACTTTGATAATTTGGCTGGTAAATGCATAATTTTCACCGTATTACAAACAGTAGGTAATTTTGTCAGCAGGGTTTTTTTACAGTGTGTTCAAGATGTTCACTTGTTGGGGGAACTGCAGTGAATCAGATAGGACTTGGAAACATACCATGATGTGCAATGACACCCTTCAACTTGCATAAGAGACCACGTTTTGCAATCTGTTTGATCTACAGGTTAGGGGAATTGTCACCTTCTTAAACACCCATCACAATCTGATTTGACTTAAACACAGCTGTTATTAAAAGCAACCTCAGATCATTACTAACTCTTGTGGCTGCTTAATCATCAAAGTGCAGTGCTGAGATGGAGAATTCAAGTGATATTCTAAAGTCTACTTAATTGCTAATAATAGAAAATACACTTCAAGGAGAAACTCCGGAGTTATAAGAAGAAATAATTATTCCTCTCTGTTCACAGACCATCAGAGTTGATTCATAGCTACTTTCAATAGTTTCTTCATCAGCACAGAATTCTCAACTTTGCTTTCTGGATGACTGTTCTGGCCATGTTGAGTACACAATATTAAGTCTAAGAGGTCATTCAGACTGCAGTGTTTAATGGCAGAGTATATCTTTGATAAGCACAGCAAAAGATAGGATGGTTTTGATGAACCTATCAGTGCCAACCCTAAAAGCTCCTATTTCAAATAAATTTCCATTTATTTAATAAACTTTATATTCAAAAGCAATTTAAAATGTTACAAGATAACAAAAGATCTTAAAACACATATATTTGTTGCACATATATGGATATATAACTTAGTGAATTTTTGTGCATTTACTCCATAAAATATTATGTAGCATGTTAAAGTTTCTTTAAAACACCTATTATTATTTTACTAAAAATGGTAAGATATATAGTAGGATTAGTAAGAATACTAGTAACAACAAGAAAATTTATCATTAACAGGTACTTACCTAGCGTATCTATTTAAACGTCTTCTAATTTTATTTAATTACATTGGCATGAAATAATAATGTACCGTATAGGTGTTATTATTATTCACTCATTCTGTCAAGGTAGGCTACTGCTGAAACACACAACCTTAAGAGTCCAGAGACTTACATAGTAAATGTTTACATGCACTCATCCAATGTGGATGTTCTTCATAGTCAGCCTTCCATTTCGTGAACCCATCTTGCAAGTCCTTAGAACACTCTGCACTCATCCAGCAAACAGGGACAGGCCACGGGTAGAGGACCATGGGGCAGTAATTTATGGAATGAGCCCAAAAGTGGTTATCATCACTTCTATTCATAGTCTATTGAACAGAAGATAGTCACATGGCCACTTCTGACTGTAAGTAGAGCAGGAGGAAAGTGAAATGTTTTCTTGTGAACACATAATAGTATCTACCAGATTCCCATTTATCAGTGAATAAAATAAGATTTAGAGAATTATATCATCTTCCCAAATCAAGCAAGTAATTGAAACTCTAGACATTATTAAAGTTAAGTGTGGCATTACCAGCCATGATGAAGTAACTGGAGCCAAACTTGATGTCCCATACTGGGAAATGAAAAAGAGGGTAAATGTATGAACCAACTGCTTACAGACACTGGTCAATATGCCGGGTAGGACTATGAGCCCTTAGAAGAGAGAAAAACAGTGAGGTGAGCCCTACAATTATGTCGGCTTTCTAGGGACACTTTCTGGACCACAGTATAGGAAAAGGAAACCAAGCAGAACACAGAAAATTACTCAATTGAGTAGACAGAGATTAGACTTTGAGGAGCCTGAGGCAGCTGATATTTGTGATCAGAGCACCAGAGAAGAGAGAGCTATGCAAAGAAAAACCATCATAAATCTACAAAGAGGTCCCCATGTGCCTGTCGTTGAATACTAAACCTTACATACTTTGAATGAAACTCTGCAAGGTTGGGCAGAAAATAACCCAAGAGCTGTAAACTAAAACATTCTCATAGTTCACTCAGGGCCAGGAGAATTTAAGTTCCAAGGAGCCAGATGAGGAAGACTTTGTTGAACACTCAGGCCATTAAGCAAACAGCACAGGAGATCATGACTTTGTACTAGAGCCAACCTAGCCATAGAGTAAAGGCTACAATAGATCTCCTCTAACAAAGCATAAAAACAAGTTTTAAAAGGATTCAGGTGTTCTGCAAGTAACTTACTGCCAGCCAGAAAAAAAGTGCATTAATCTATAAAGAAAATAACAGAATACAGCTCTCAACAATGTAATATTCAAAATTTCCAGCATCTACTATAAAATGATTATGTGAAGAAGTGGGGAAAATATGTTCTATAGACAGGACAAAAATCAGTGAATAGAAAAGACCCAGAAGTGACTGAAATGGTGGAATTAGTTAACAAGGAATTTATAATACCCGAAGATATAAAAGAAAAGATTAACAGAACGGTAAGATGAGTGCAAGTCATAAAGCAGAACTTAATGGTACTTCTGAAACTGAAACATCCAATATTGGAAGTGTAAAATTCACTGGGTGAGATTAAAAGCAGTTTGGACATTTCAGAAAAAAGAACAGAGAACTTGAAGAGTCTATATTGAATCTATACAAACTGAGGCTCAAAAAGAAAATGGAGAATTATGATGCATTTTGTTAGCATCAAGACGACTGTGAACTTGATAAATTCTTATGTGCAAAAATATATGAATTTCATGACAAGATAAAATGTGATTTTATTCCATTATGTAAAACCTACGGATGGCATTGCAATATATTTTTAAAGTATTTTAAATATCCTTTTGCGTATAATTTATATGACATAAGTGATATTTATGTTATAATATAAAGGGTGATAATATAAGGAGGTGTCATGCAATAGGCCATATTCACAATTCATAAATTGTTCAAGATGATAGAGGAGGCATTACCAATTTTTCTCTTCTTCTAATTACCTAACACTGAATGCCACCTCTATCTGTATCTACCTAGTCAGTTGCCCAAGCAGAGGAGTCATTCTTGACTTACTGCTTTCGTTTCCTGCACCATGTAAGACACACTAACTATCCTCCTTAAAATATCTCCATTCCCCCTCTTAAACTATACTGTCTAGAATTGTTCCAAATAGGTCCAAGTTGGTCTACTTGACTCAGTCTTGCTCATCTATAATCCATTCCCCACCCTGCGGCTAGACTAATCTTTGCAAAACACAAGTTTGATGCAAATATGAGGTGTAGTTTTTGCCATGGTTTGTAATGTCCTGTGTGCTCTGACTCCTAATTATCTCTCCAGCATTATCTCTTGCATATTTTCTCCTTTCACTTGAAAAGAAAAAGACAAGGCTACACTGGAAGTGAGTCTTTAGCAAAGAGTTTATTGTGATAACACTTTAGGACAGAGTCAATCAAATTTTGAGATTAGACTCTCTGCCTTCAGTTTGTAAAAGTAACCGTTTATACAGTCAGACAAAGAACTTAAAATTTTAAAATATCATATATGACATGGGGATTTTTTCACGTTATTTCTATAGTAAAACAACAATAAAATGCATGTTGTCTCGTAGAATTATTAGGTCTTTTCTTATATCTTTACTTGATGTATTTTGCTGCATTTTACAATATAGGTCTTTTATTTATTCTGGTTACAGTTGTAAAGAGGAACCCTGAAAAATTTCTGTGGTAGCTAGTGAAACTGTAATCTGTTGTGTTTTCAAGTTTGGGATACTCGTATGTATCTTTTGAATTGAAGTTTTAGAGAAGTCTTCTTGTTTAAGGAAATGCCTTGAGCTTAAAATGGGATTTTTTTTCCCCTTAAAAAAAAAAAGTATAATTACTGCTATGCATTTCAGAAGGAATTGATTTTTTTGTTTGTGTGAAGAGAATTCAGTCATAAGTTCAAATCTTTTCTTCCAATATCAGATCATAGAGTGATTGTGAATCACAATATCAGAGATAGGTACAGCTAAAGTACTGATTACTGTACAAAAATATCTGTAATAATAATTATTCTGCTTATGTTAGTTTTTATTATAAAGGTTTTAATTTTGTTTTAATGTTCATTGACACTATTTTATATTTGTAAAATAATTTTTGAAAAAATTTAATATTTTTTGTATCCATTAATATAATAAAACAATTTTGAAGGTCAATAAATAAATCTTTCAAAATACTATATAACTTAATTAGGTTTAGTGTCTCCCTTCACTTTCAAAATTAGTTCATTCTATACAAAATATTGAAAGAAAAGTTTCATTATAATTTTCACTTACTTTTGGTCTTCCTACATAAACATACAAGAAAATGCTTAGACATAAACCTTTTGAGGCTAGAGTTCTTATCTGCCATTATATTTTTAAGGCCTGGTATATATGAAGTGCTAATAAACGCTTGTTGAATTAATAAATAAGAGCAAGTTCATCTGTATTTTATGCTTATTTGATACTTGTGAGTATCTAGTACATGAAATGTTCTATCCTAGAGATTGGGACAGATACAAAGGTTTAAGGCTAGATTAAACAAATTCACTACTTTCCAATTTAATTAGATTGATGGCAAGCATGCAAAATGTCATATATAAGAGTCCATATCTCCTAATGCATTCTTTCATTTATCATTTAACTATGTATACATATTTTAATTTAGAATTATTTTGTCAAATCTCTTTAATTCTGAGAAAATGCTTTATCTGTACCTTTTTTGTAGTGCTTGTCATTTTTGATTCTGCATTAGAACTATTCACAAGACTTATTTTCCTACTAGGTTGTAAATAAGTTGAGGTATGGTCCATGTTTCATTCACTCTTGATTTTTTCAGAGTTCTTAACAAATGGAAGGAGCTCAAAATATTAATTGAAATGATGAATGATATAACCACTCTACCAGGTAGTGTATAATGAACACATATGAGTGGTGCTATGTGATGAGAGAAGGAATAAACCATTTCCAATTAGAAGCATTTCTTTATTCAATAAGCATTTACTTATTGCCACTATGTGTCAGGCATTGAACTGGGCACCATTATACAGAAGTGAATAAGATAAATATGGTTTCTGCCTTTGTGAAAATAAATATTAATTATTTTATCAATAAATAATTTTAATATGAATAAATGTTATGAAGGAAGTGCAGGGTTTTATGAAAACAGGCAATAAAGAGGTCTGACCTGGTTAAGGAAGTAAAGAAGGTAAAGGGTCTGTCAGGATATGCCTTCATAGAGGAGGAAAGATCAAGCGGGCCCAGGAATATGGGCGTCTGTGGAGAGGTAGAGATTAAAGAGTCAGGATACAGGGAGCAAAGGGGTGAAATCAGAAAAGTTCGCGGAGTGTTTGGCAGTCCTTGACTAGACCGGGAGTAGGAGGAAATGCTCAGGAGATCAAGGTCAACTCTGGAGGAGCCTTAAATATTTTAAATCTCAGCTTCATCCTGCAGTAGGATGCGGGGAGGGAGAGCATGGAAAATTTAGGAGGAATACTGGTGACATAATCGAAGAATCTTATGTATTACATACAGAATGGATTTGGGATGGAGAAAATGGGGAATAAGGTAAGATATGAAAGACAAAAGTCAAGAATTAAAGATATTTGTTAAAATAATACTGCAATTGTCTAGTAATGACCCTGAACTAAGATGAAGAGAACTTTGGAATGACTTTCTTTAAAAGGTAAGAAATCTATAGCTCTTCTTTGAAAGGTGAAGTTCTCCAAAGGTCCCAACTTGAAAAACTCTTGTACGAGTATCCATTTATATTGAAAAAACACCTTCTCAATTTCTAATAAAGCTTGCATCATTTTAATACCAAACGTCTTCTGAAACTCATAGAAATTAAAAAGATGAAGGTAATTAAAGATCAAAGGCAGTTGAAGAAGCAAACTGTTATTCAAACACAGGAAGTATAAGGTTCTAGACCTCTTAGTAGACCTGATTTTAGTGCCACAAAAGAACATGCACACAAGTTCATCCAGAGCTACAGATATTTCTATCATTTACTACACTTATTATACATACAACTGAGCATACTTTTGGAAAAAAATCTATTTGGCAATTTTCATCTTATTAACATTGACAAAATGTAACCCAATTTTGACATAAGCAATAAGGCAGACTTATTTCTACAGTTCTCTAAAAAAGATTTTTTAAAACCATGAAGAAAAAGTCTATTTCTAATCTGAGCAGAGAAAGCTATGTTTCTTTGTAAATGAAAACACCACTTGTCAGAAAAACCTTGAGTAGTAAGAGTAAATTTTTATTAATATTAATTCCATGATCAGTGCTCCTTTAGCAACTATCTCCCCTGGGGGCTCCATGAGACTCTGAAAGTGTTATTCAAAGTTTCCCTCAGAGTCTAATGAAGATAATTTACTAATGGATATTTTGTTTGATTTTTATCCAAAGGCAAAGAAGGACATAATTGATTAGCATCTGAGTGTGAGAAACACTAGAGAGGTTCCTTTAAAAAATGATGCTCTCACAGTACAAACAAAAGCCATGATTAATGTTTTTGTCAAATCCACAAAAGAAAATGGAGAGGACACTGCCTTCCCCCATCAAAGATGTACAAGGATGAGAACTAAGCCTTGGCAGATCGTTTGTGCATTCCCTTCAGGTATGGCACTAGCTCGCTTTTTTTAGTCTTGAGTTGTAAACAACTGAATAGGCTATTAACATCTGATCAATATTTAGTCCTGCCCTTGCAAATTCCACATTTGTTTCAGTTATGTTTTTAGGCTCGTGTCACTTGAAATAAACAGATATTATCATGGTGCTTGGTTTGAGATTATATTACTTCCTTATATATTTTTGGAAAAATATTTTTAGATTAAAATAATAAAATTTCTAAAAGCAGACAGAGGTATAACGTAGAATTTTCCCTTGTGCTTTTTACCACCTCCTGTTTCACTCCCCAGACTTAACTATTAATAGTTTCTCATTAACCAAAATATGAAGAAATACAAGAAATTAATTATAAGATGACATAAAAATAATACCTTGCATGTGCAAAGTATTTTAAGAATTTACTAATAACTCTCATATAATTTTGGATCTTTATGCAACCTTGTACAGAAGATGAAACTGAGGTTTAGAAAGGAAAGTGACAAATTGGGTCACATAGCTAATGACTATGGGGCAGTGCTTTAATATAGATCTTCTGTTAAGACTACTATCCAACACAGACAGGGTTACACAATCTGCAGAGGACATCACAATGCAGTGGAAGAAGAAGACAAAAATGATATAGATTCCTAAAAGCCAGTGGTTAAATGAGATGAATTTTAGAAAAGCAATAACATAGTATTATAATACATAAACCTCATTAACACAATGGGAAGAAACAGGCATATAGAAAAGAGAAAGGTTGAAGGATCTGCCGTATACAGTTAAACTAAGTACTAAACAAATAAACAACCAAAATCTAGTTAATATTGGACTTTTGTCCAAAAAATAAGAAACAGTCCTCTGCAATTGATAATCCACTTCCAAACATCTTACATGAATTATGTAAGATGTGCCTGAAATTTCTAGCTCAGGGTTTGCAAAAGTGCCTCTATGGCACACAAATCTTGTAAGATGCTCTAAAAAAAAAATCTGTGCTTACACAAATTTCGGTAAAGTGGTGTACTAAATCTCTGTCCCATCCCTTTGGAAGTTCACAATGGATACAAGAATATTAAAGGGTCTGTGAATTCCTACAAGAAAGAAACCTGTTTAATGTTTTTTATGCTAGTTTTTCTCAAATTTATTTGACCCTCGGTCCTATTATCAAAGTCAGACTATTAGCTTCACTGGGCACCATTTTAGGAAATGGCATCTACTTATATGCAGAAAAGCTTGGATTGGAATTGTAGCATGTCAGTTAAAGAAATAAAGCACACCTTTCATCCTATGTCATTACGTACCTTATTCTTGTTCTTGACTTTTCAGACAAAGGCAAAGAAATCCGTGGACACTTTGCTGAGAATTCTCACAATTGCTTCCCAGACACTAATATATTCAAGAAAAGCTGATTAGGAGAAGACATTTTTAACTTTTCATTATTCATGCCGCTTGACTTCCTTCATAACTAAATGGATATAGTCAATCAATTAAATAATCAATCAGCACACATTTTCCTTGTTTACAACGCATTCTGTAGGACAGACATGGAATCTGCCTCAAGGAGCTTGCAATTTAATTGAGGTGCCTGGGCATGGATACACTGATAAATTATATAACTGTTATGTTAAATATACATCATCAGAAATGTCACAAGGCAGGCATGATTAATTACTGAGTGAATGTCACGGGTAGTTCACAAGCT
This sequence comes from Ceratotherium simum simum, assembly GCF_057802395.1. NCBI lineage: Eukaryota > Metazoa > Chordata > Mammalia > Perissodactyla > Rhinocerotidae > Ceratotherium > Ceratotherium simum. The sequence goes on along the minus strand of NC_141903.1, from coordinate 17,281,198 downwards.
GTGAGTTCAGAAGGAGTGAGGTCACGGTGGGGAATGGTGGCTTAAGGTGGTGGAGTGGTTCCTGAGCTGAAGCATATATTTATGGCTTAGTCCAGGCACAGTTTAAAAAATGGCAGAATGCTTAAAAGCAAGAAAGCACAATAATGCACTTGCATTTTTCAATTAGAAAAGACACTAGCTGACAAGAAGGAAAGAAAAGGAAGTTAGGAAGTTGGCCACTCTGCAGAGCTTCAAGAAGAAGAAATTGGAGGAAAACGGTAAAACAAATTAAATGAGTACTAAAACATATATGTTAATTAATTGAACACATCACTCAATCATTGTTCATTATCTTTGCTCACTTCTCAAGGAAGAGACATACAAACAGGTTTCCTTGTAAATGGGGCTGAAGGTTGGGATAAGGAGTAGAAATTGCCCAATGGGGAAGTTCTAAATTTTGGCTCAGGGATTGCAAGTGAAATTAGACATGAATTTACTACAGAGATATTTCTCTGATTCTATAAATCAGAAATTAATTTATTTAACAAAACAGCTTGGAGAGAAGTAAACTGTATAGCTAGATAGAATAAATCTAACTTCTAAGATCTATGAGTGTAATAAACAGTGCAGGATTTGCTATACTGTTTATATCTGGAAATTTATATAAATCTATAATCTTGAATATGTAGATATTGTTTGGCATACTTTAATGTAGATGTGTAATTTTCACAAATATGAGTATAGGCTGCACAGATTTTTTTCAGAGTTTTAAAGCTTAAAGGAAGCCTACATCTCACTGAGTTAAACGTCTTTGTCTTCATGTAACATATGAAGGAATTAGGCAGCCATAACTCCATATGTACAAAGAGGTCTCCCAGTTCTGCCTCCTACATTATTTTCACAATATCACACTCCAAAAGAGATAGACATGAAGCCCTAGAATGGTGTATTTGAATCCATATCCTTATATAAGACACAGGAGAGCTATATATGTATCCTTATAGATAGATACATATAAGTTTCCTCTAAGAAGCATGCTGAAATGTAGATTATTACTGGGGAACTTAATCCAAATTAACTAAAAGCTGAACTAAACCATCCTCAAAACTGAATCCCAAACTACATCGCAGTTCAAAACATGTTTATAGGACCATTTAAAATGCTAATCCAGTATTAATTTGGCAAACCTAAACATTGTCTAAACAGGTTTCAAAATCTATTGTGAGCCAAAACTATCCACCTCGAGTCAGTAGCGCTAATTCTCTTGCTCAGTTCAGATTACTCCGAACTGTTATTCCCAATTATCAGAATAAGCCAGACTCATCATGGGACCAGTACAGCACTGGAATAAAAGAATTTAAATTAGGCCACTAGATGATCTGCTTTTTGTTTCCCCTGAGAAGTTTAGTGAGATATCGAATGTATTCGTTTGTTCATTTGAAAAAATATTTGTTGAACACCTACTCTAAGCTCAACACTGAACAGAGCACTAGGAGATACAGGGGAAGACTTAACAATGGTTTTCCCCTTGTGGAATTTACTAGAGTAGAAGAAGAAAATAGGCATTAAGCAAATATTTCCCCCAAAATTTGTGCAATAGATTGCAATATGTGTGCAGAAGAAGAAGTAAAAACATTCCTAAGAGTAGTTGATACAGGGCTCTCTAAGCAAATGTTGCAGTCGGAAATTGGAGGCTGAATCAAAATGCTCTCGTCTGTTAAACTAAATTTGGCTGGTGAGTGAAAATTTTCTGGATGTCTAAGTGATGCAAATTTATGCAAATACTTTATATCCTGACTCTTCACACCCCTTTTCATACAACTTCCTTATTGGGTTCATTGCAGTTAAAATAATGTTTATAATGTAGGGAAAGTCTTAAGACTGCATGAACTTTGAAATGATGAGAAAGTTTAGAGCCAGTTTTGTGTCTTTACAACATTATAAACCCGTCATTTTTCAGATTGTTTAAAAAAGGTGGATATATTTATTTAAGCAAATCTATTATTTTAGTCTGATAAAATCTCTGGGTTATATTTAAGTTGTCTGATTTAAATAATTTCTCAGTATTTAGTTCGTGCCAAATTTATTTCATTTCTTAGTTCGACTGGTGGAGATGGAAGCGTGTATTACAAAAGACACAGAAATATTATCGTCTGAAGAAAAAAATACAAAGGGAAACAATAAGAAAAACATATACCAGAGCGTCATTCTACCTTGGAAAAACATAGTAAATTTAAAATCATCTGCCCCTCCAAGTTGCTAATCCGAATATTTAAAATTATGTATAATTTAATATCTTAAAAATGTGTGGTTATAGGGACCGGCCTGGTGGCGTTAGCAGTTAAGTTCTAGCATTCTGCTTGGGCGGCCCAGGGTTTGCTGGTTCGGATCCTGGGCACAGACCTACTCACCGCTCATCAAGCCATGCTGAGGCGGGGTCCCACATAGACGAACTAGAAGGACCTACGACTAGGATATACAACTATGTGCTGGGGCTTTGGGGAGAAAAAAGAAAAAGAGGAAAATTGGCAACAGATGTTAGCTCAGTGCCAATCTTCCTCAAAAAAAAATGTGTGGTTATGACAGTACATTTGCTGATTTATTCTGCATTTATTTATGTTTTCATTCCTTCAAAGCACTTTTTTCTTTGTATTAGTTTCTTGAATTGCAGGCACTTTTCATTACACCTTGCTTTGTAAGGTTTACAGAAAAACTCCCACACAACACAAATATAAGGAGGAATGTAATTTGTGAGGTTATAAATGGCATCTTTTTACTGTAATAAAATAAGCAAAGAATAAATAAAACTGAATTAAACTGAAGCCCATTAGCGAGATATGAAACAACCCAAAAAGGGACTCAAAGGAATTAATAGCAAATCTTCAAAGAGTGTTCCTTTGTGTAATAAATGTTTGACTAAGGTGGGAAGTCTCCTAATTGTCCCTTTAAAATGCCAGATTTTCCATTGTCTTTGCAGCTGAGATGAAGAGAATCATGTTTTCCGTATATATAATAGTGGCTCTCTTGTATCTATATGAATTTAGAAAAGAGCAAAAAATTGGGAAGCATTGAAGTAAAGTCTAATTCTAAAATAATTTGTTTTTAATCCTGTGAGGGACTTCCATTACGTAGACACTGGTTTCTCTTTGTTCTTGTCTCCAACTCTCAACACCTGGGTTCAGCTGTCATATCAGAGAGGGGGAAGGCAGAAAAATGAGGGAAGGAAGAAGGATAGTAAGAACGTGGAAGCTGGAGTCAGGTAGTCAGGACTCAAATGTCTCCATCATTTACGTGCTGCATCACTTTAGGCAAGTTACTTAACTTTCCAAACCTCAGTTTTCACATCTGTGATTGGGTATAAAAATAGTCCCTACTGCATATGTTGTTGTGAAGATTTATTGAAATATAGCATGTAACATGCTCCCTACAGTGCTTCATACAATAAGCTCTCTATTATGAGGAAAACTAAAACAGAAGAAAGCATATGCTAAACATCGAATAAGTACTAGAAGCAGATACAAGAATTAAGACAAGTCTAGAGAAGAGAGGGATGTAAACATAGTAACATTTGATGTATCCTGGTAGTTTCCACATGTAAATGAAGGCGACATAATTAAGAGTTTTATGAAATCATAGTCAGATTTTGGTTTCAGAAGCTGTGTAATCCAGAATCTTCCTCCCCCACCTCCCTGAATTTTATATTATGGTCACAATTCAAGAATTTGCTTTGTAGTCAAAGAGCTTCTTATTGGTTAAAAAACTCACATGGGTATCACTAGTCACTACCAGGTGCTGAAAATACCAAGGGAGGCTTGACAGCATCCAATTTGGGACTGAGACTGCCAGAGTCTCTTAGTAACTGTTGTCAGGCATCATATGTTCCAATGGAACTTAATATTTTAATTGATACTAGAGGAAGACATAGAAACTCTGGTGCTTAAGTTTCTCTGTTCATGTAATTCTTATGTTAAATATTTTTATGTTAAATATTTCAGCTCCAAACATTTTAATGCAACTGAAAAATTCTCACGACCCAACTCAGTGCTTTTAGTAAGTTGGGCAAACTGGTAGTGATCAATTGGATAGAAGGTACAAATAAATTGTTCTGTTCATCCCGAATATAAATGCAGCTGACTCTCCTTAGTGACAGAGTATAAATAGATTATGTTATATAAAGCATATTGAGGTTTTTTTTTAACCTTTCAAAAGAATTAGCATTACACATAGCATTACTATTTAAGAATTTCCTCCACACAGAACATGATGTTTAAAGTCTACTCCCACTGACACACATCAAAACCAAGAAAGCAAACAAAGATTGAGAATCTATATTTTTGAGGAGTCTTGATGGATGAACGTAGATTGGTGTAGGCATAGACACAAATGCCTTGAACACTGAGAATGGGCATCTGGTTAAATGAAATTTCTGTTTAACAGAGAGTCTAGCACAAACCTTAATTATCTTTCACAAAAGTCAGATGGCTATTTTTACTGGCTTAGAAAATAGAGTAGCACACAGAATGGTCCTTAAATTTCATAACTACTTTATGAGTCTTGACTGTGTTCCTCATTTTCTTCTAGCAGCAGTGATAGCCAAAAGATATCAATCTGGTTAATTTGCATTGGAAAGACTTCAAGTAGACTAAGTCTCATCTTGCTGAGGGTGAAATGCTTTAGAAATTCAGGATTCACAGTGATACTGGTGGTTCTCTGTTATTGGACTGAATGAGCATTCACGTAATTATCTCAAAATCGATTGGGAATATCCTTCACCCCATGGCAGTCAACTTGATAATGACAAGACCAAGCTTCTTGACAGGATCTTTACACTAATCTTGTGGTATCATTGGCAACTGGGCACCAGACTTGATACTCGAGGACATGGGCAATTTGCCCTTCACACAAGGGTGCAGCCCTCCCCTGACCCGTGAGTGCTCTGTATGAGCCAGGTTGTAGTGTCACTGACATGAAAGGACATGAGATCTTTTCCTTATGTCTATGTCCTTATGCCATCTTTCCATCAGTCACTCTCACCAGTGCATGAGACAACTCTGCATTATCTGGGGCCTCTGTTGGAGTCCAGATATTATATTGTACTCCTATCATCTCATTGCTCTGGAAGCACCACTACTATGAGAGACAAGTGTTAATTGTGAATACAGGAATACTGTAAACTGAAATACTTATATTTTCTCACCTGAAGCACATTTTAATAATACTTGCAACTATGTGGACATATTTTAACTTTATAATTTTTCTGCCAGAAAATAAATTGAATGATGTTTTAGAAAACATAAGACCAAAAAGGTGAGAAAAAAGAACCACAGTATGGAGCGAGTCTTATTTTGTTAAAAAAATCTGGGCTGACTGGCCGAGTAATTAGCTAACTAATTAGGAAAAATAATTAGCATCTTAAAACTTTCACTTCATCAGCTGTACATTGGAGACTGTATTTCCCTAGAACTATTTCTCAAGAATTTTTGATTCCTAAGAAAAAGTATATTAAACTACATTTGAGGATCATAAAATATCATCTTGTAAGAAATCGTTAGCACTAATTATTTGTTTAAAAAGCAAGACTAAATAGCCAACAAAGAAGTTAATTACAGTACAGTCAGAAATTATTTGGGTAACTAATCAAATATAAATGCATTTATTTGTATGAGAAAAAATGACAGAGAAGGAGAAAATACAGCTGGAATATGTTAATATTTTTAACATAATTTTTTCTTTTATATTAATCTTGTCCTGAGCAAGAGCATGATAAGAAAGTAACTGAAGAACTTGGTTGATTGCCAAAGAGTTAATTTTGTCACTCCCAAGACCTACTCTCTCTTTTATTCAAGAAACTGGAATAAAAGAGGAAAAAAAGACATATAAAAAGTAAAAAAGAAAAATGGGTTAATGTTTAAGAATAAAGTGAATTCATTTTTGACCTGATGAAAGAAAACATCATTATAGAGATGAAATTACAAAACTACAAGACAATAGAAAAATGAAATAATAGATAAGACATTCCAGTTCATTTTGCAGTCTTTATTTTAACGACCACTACAAAACATTAACCTGAGAATAAATGAATTAATGAAATAAATGGTGTTTCTATGTGCTTTTCCTGATCATCCCTCAGCTGCCATAACAATTCTGGAATCACTGGAAATAAACATTGCCAATTCACCTGGTCCCTTTCCTTCCCTTTAGCTAGTATCTAATCTAAACTATTTCATTTGTGGATATAAGTTAAAAAAAAGAAATCAGAAAGGGTAGAAAATCTTTAGAATAGATGTCTGGGTTCATTCTTCTCACTCTACAGATGATGGAAAGCAGGTCCAGATATCCTAAGTGCTAAAAGGAAGAGCTCAAGTTCTATGTGACAAGCGAAATTAATAGCAATGGAGGAAGTCATTAGAAATGAGGAATCATGAAATCTTTTAACAAGCAGGTAGTCCTATATCCTGCCTATATGAACTGGCAAAGCCTCATTTTATTTAAGATTATTTTGGTTATAAAGAACAGTGACACAAATAATCTCAAGGAAGGATGGAGAGGAAATTTATTATAATGAGACATATATTTCATGGGGATTGAAGTGCAGAGATTACTATACAGCTGGGAATCATAGAAACAGGAAAACTATCAGAAACAGACCCAGCTCTCTCTCTGTCCCTCTCAGGAGTTGAATGGTGGGCGGGCCAGTTTTACTAGTGTTGCCCAGTCTTGTTCTCTCTCATTGCCAAATCATTGCCGCTGCTTCTTTGTGCTGTTAATATATCACAGCTGTAGTTTCCTTCTACTTCCTTGGGTTCCGTTGCCTCTTTCTTTATTATAACACTTGTGCTTTGGTTCCAAACACTGACTGATTAACCTCTTCGATCTCCTATTTTCAAAATGCCAAATGAAGTATCTCATTTGCCAAGCTTCTGTTTTATGTTCAGACAATAAGGAATTAGCCACCCAATATGCAGACTCAAATCTAGGGCAATTTGTGGCTCAAGGTCGTGTAGCATGCTGACCTTTCAGCAGGGGTATAAACAGTTACTGATTTCTGAGAAGAAATCAGGAGAAAGTGGGCAGGCACAAAATAGATCTATTGCAAATGTTTATTTATAGGCTATTCTTTCAGATTATAAAATCAATACATGATTAAAGATAACGCACGATTACCTTTATAACACTGAATCATTACATGTGTTCTGGTATGTTTTCCTCTAGTCTATTTTCATGCATATAATTCCAATACTATGTCATATATACTTTTTTTAAAAAGTTGTGGGATCTCACTCTGTGTATTTTTATAGACCCCACATTTCTGGTTGCTTATTTATATTACTTACTCTCCTTAAAAACATTAATTTAAATGATTATGTAATATTCTGCCTTAGAAATTTATCATCTTTATTTACTTACCCTCCCCCAATTCCCTGCCTTCAGAATTGTAGACACAATAACATTGTGGCAAATATCCTTTTACCTAAATATATCTTTGCACTCTGATTAAGTCCTTAAGATAGAGTCCCCGAAATAAAATTACTGGATAAATTGGCATGAACTTTTTAAAAGCTATTGAAATATATTGCCAAATTACTTTTACAAAAGTTTGTGTTTACTTTTTCCTCTCAGTAATTGTGTAAGAAGCTATCATTTAATTCTCATCAATTATCCCTAGCATGAGGCAATGACCTTATTTAGTAGACTATTTCTATAAAGTTCAAAGATAGGATTTCTAAATAATGGAGGAGTGGGTTGTTAATGCTTGAAGTACTAAAATCTAGAATCAATTGAGAATATATTCCTTATTTTGGAGTTTCTTTCAGATTTGTAATAGCCTAGGCAAACTACATAATCAAAATCCTTTTAAAATTTTAATAGCATAGAATGCTAGACCACAGACCATTATTACGACTCCCTATGTTTTTAAATTAATTCATTTATTTTTTTATCTATATTTTCAGTCTCAATAAATATTAGACATCTACTGTAAGCCTAGGCAGTGCTAGGTAGTAGGGACACAAATATGGATAAAATGTTTCCCACACCCCCAAACCCCAAGTGGTTGACAGACATGGAAACAACCTATTACAATGCAATGTTCTAAGTGATATAAAAGATGAACACACTCTTCCAAGAGGAAGAGATGGCTAACTCTGCCACAAGAGACAAGCAAGGGAGGCTTCACAGGGAAAATGACACTACTGTGATAATACTAAAATTCTTATCACAAAGCAGATACAAACTGGTTACCCTTGTAGCTGGATAAGAGAAAAAAGAGATAGATTTGGTCAGATAGTGAAGTGTCTCTGCTATTTCAAATAGTTTGGAATCTATCTTGAAAGCAAGAACAAGCCTCTGAAGGCTAGAGCAAATTAGAGGTTGTTGGAATGATCCAGGGAAAGATGGAGAGATGCTGATAATGCCAAGGCCCTGGAGAGCAGTGAAGAGACTTGGTGACATTTAGGAGATAAAATCAATGATGTTTATCAACCAATTAGATGTGGATTTTGGAGAAATGGGAGCTGAGTGTTTTTAGTGGGTTTATTAGTAGATGGTGGATCTGTGGACACAATGCAGAGCCTATCAGTCAGTTTGGGCTTTATTAAGTTTGAAGTGATCAAAGGATATGAATTCATGTGTATAAGTTTGGAACTTTGCAGAGAAGCGAAAACCAATGATAAAAATTTGAGAGTCAAAAGCACGTAGATAGATCATAAATCATATTTGAAAATAGCAGCTGGGAAGAGTATAAAGGGTAAGAAGAACACAGGGTATAAAATGGACCCATAAGAACAATGACTGTTTTAAGAATTTTACAGGAGAAAGGAGCTACTAAAAGAGACCGAGAATCAGTGTTTCTAAAGACTCAGTGCTACCAAAGAAGAGAATAAGTGTTTCCAAAGCTCAAAAAAGAGGGGATGGACAACTTTATCAAGCACAGCAGAGTGATCAGGGCTAAAATTGGGCTAAAATTGCCCTGTACACTTTGTAATTGGGAGTTACTGTTGACCTGAGCCATTTATAGTGGCTTTTGTGGTGGTATAAATCAGATTGTGGTAGACAAACTAGAGAATGGTAGGTGATAATTAGACAGTGCAAAGATAAACTACTCTTTCAAGAATTTGATGGTGAGATGAAAACTATAATACATAGTCACACGCAAATTCACAGTGGAATGGGGTTATAGATTAGCAAAGTCTCTGAGGATGGAGCGTTTGAAGAAAAAGGAAGAAAGCTGATAATTAGTGATGAGAAATAGACTAGAGTGAGTCTGGAGACCCAATGCTTTAACCTAAAATGACAAAAGTAAGAGTACATTTTGATTCCATATGGCAGGTCTATGTTTTTAAAATGCCATATAATTGAAATTAAGTACTCATATACTATATTTGGTTTATAAAATGAGTATTCCCAATTCAAGCATACAAACCCTTAGATTTCAATCTGGCATGGTAGTCAATATGTACAAGCATTTGATGGATCCCATCCATGTGTACTTTGTCAATTTCAAATGCCATGGCTGTGGCCTAGAATAAAATGTAGAAATGCATTTCAATAAAAAATAAAAAACAATCAAACAAGCTAATATAGAAAGGCGTAATATTCAGTTGGATAAAATTGTCTGAGTAGCCTGGAGATCCACTAAACTATAAACTCCATGAGTGGAAAACTCTATCTTCTTCATTATTTTTAACTCCAGTACCTAGCACAGTTTCTGGTACAAGCTAGACATAATAAAGTGCTTTGACTAAGTGAATTTTGTGAGCACTGAGGCTGAGGAGATTCTTAGAGTCATGGAAAACTGATTTATTTTGTCCTCCATTTGTGTAATTTAGCAGAGAAGAGGAAAAGAGGTTTAAAGGTTATGACCACATGGTTGGATTCTAAAAGCAAATTGATACCGGCGAAAAGACAACAATCCTTTTATATTTGTAATCGTTCGCCTGTTTCCTATATTTGTAATCGTTCACCTGCTTTTCTGTATGTGCTTCCTACATTTTCTATAATCCTAACTCTATTACCTCCTTGTTTCCTCTCCATCTTTTAGCATTTATTTTTGGCTACTTTTAGCATTTATTTTTGGCTACTTTTACCTGAAGAAAAGTAATAGCTTCCCAGCTGGTATCCTTCTATTGTATTACACAGAGAACAACCAGTGTCATCTTTCCAAATGGTAACTGATGTCCTGCTCCAAAATTTTAATGGCTCCACACTGCTCTCAGGAGCAAGTCCAAAATGCTTTACAGTTTTTAAATCCATGTTTAATCTGGCATTACCTAACTCCCCGTTATTATCTCATGTCTCTTTCCCTCTCCCTCACCATGTGGTTCTATTGTTGCTACACCTCTTCCCAACTAGAGTCTTTGTATCAGCAGCGCCTGAAATGCTCTTCCTAACCCACTTTCCCTCTTACAACTAGCTGACTCGGGCTACACAGACCATAGCTGTTTTCCTAGTTCTACACATTCATGGCTGTGTTATTTGTAACAAACATCATATAGTTGTTAATAAATGGGGCTTTTTTTCTTGTGTAATATTTTTCCGCATCTGTAGAATATAATCTGGGATCATAGCACAGAGAAGAAAATCCAATTCTTTCTCAATCTCCTACACATGTAGGTCTGATGGTCAACATTGCGGTAAGAAAGTTAGGAAAGTGCAATTTTTATTAACTGAATCCTAACTACCTAAAGTTCTCAAGTTAATGATCTTTTAATGTTCAGTGTTAATTAAAGAACCAATTTTAACTTAAAAAATAGTGGCATCCATCTCTACTAAATGTAACACAATTTCAAGTTTTGTCCATGTAGCAGTATATAATCTAGTATAAATTTCCAGAATTAAATAGTTTACAACTTTACCATTTTAATACTGGATAATGATTACTTCTTTTTTGATGACTAAAAGTTTTAATCAGCCTCTGGATCTTCAATTTGGATGCCAGAAATTACAAACCATGTTATGCTAAATAAGGCAGGAAAATGAACTAATTGAATATTACTTTCAACAATAAGAGCAAGACCACCCAAATGATATTTTTTAGTAAATTTCAATGAACCAGAAGTTGACTGTTTCTGAAGTCATATTCCGAAAAATATTCCCCCAATATTTTTGTTGTGGTGGTGGTGGTAAAATATACATAACATAAAATTTACCATTTTAGCCCTGAATTTTAAGATCAAATAAAGATGTAACGTACATGGTAGAGACATCTTAGCTGTTCTCCAAATCTATTTCTTCTGTTTCCTGTATTTATAGATATACATTATTTCCCAGCTGTTCCATTAGTTCAGTGTAGCTATATGGCTGGGTTGTAGCTCTTGGATTGTGGAGTGTGACCAGAAGCCGACATGCTTCCTTTCCACACCTGCTCCATAAAATACTTCCATCGAGAGTTCCTCCATACTTTTTCCTCATCTAGTGGTTGAATGAGAGGACTTAAATTCCCTAAGCAATAATAGACTACCAGAGGGAAGGATGCTGGTTTCTTGAATGATCACTTGGAAGGTGACCTGACACAGTGGAGCACTTAGGATCACTTAATGTGGAGTAGAATTTGGAATTTGGATGCTTCATAGTTATAGAACATGGCATTACCCTAACAAATACAGTGTGCTCTCCACAGCAGATACAAATATTGACTGATAGCTTTTCCCATTTATTAAACTAGTGAAACATATGGTCAGTGCTTTTTCTTTTGTTTGTGTGTTTTCCTCTTAATTGACCAGCATCTGGAAGCTGACAGTAGCAGTTGGAGAGACAAGTAAAACGGCCCTATATTACCAGTAGCAAGAAGACAGGCTAGGATGAGCCACACATGCTTTGAGGGAAGGCACAATTCTCCATGGAATGGCCAAGACACATCTGAGTTCACATCAGAATTTTATGATGGTTGCCATGACAACGGGGTGGTGGCATTTATTTCTGCTGAAACCATCTAAAGCACATACTGCACCTTTTCCAAATTGAATGCTCTACTTAGAAGTAATTTGCACAGATTCCCTATCCTAAACTGCTACAATTCCCTGCTGAGCTCCACTCCTTACTACAAAGGGCAAAGGGCTCGGCGCAGACTTGCTGTGTCACTGTTGGCTCCCTTTTCAGCTCATCAGGAGGACAAGAGGGGAATACAGAGGGATTCTCGTGACTGGGGAGAACTTGAACTATAAAGGTTAGGGTATAAACTGCTCCCTGTGAGAGAAAGGGAGGAGGAAGTTACCGACTTGGTTCTGAATCACTGTATTTGGATGGATCTGATAATGAGCTCTGCGAGGGTTAACGTAATAGAAAATATAGTTCCACTTTCTCTTCTTTAAACAGTTAAAACAACACTATTAGGAAGATCTGGGGGATGGGGAGATCTGTAGGCTAGCAAAGTTCACCTAGAATGGTTCCCTTGTAAAGCAACCAAAATTACCAGGGAAATCACTCCCTTGTTTAAAATACTCTAGTGGCTTCCCATTAGGATAAATGCCCAAATCCTTAAGGAGACCTATAAGGGCCTGCATGATCTTGCTCTTGCTCACTTCTACATACTCATCTCAGGACCATCTCCACATCTCTGTCTTTACTTCAGCCTTATTGCTTTCATTTCTCCAAAAGGCTGTCCTTACTTGCATCTCATGATACTTGTACCTGCTGTTTCTACTGCATGGAATGTTCTCTGTGAACCACAGTTTTTAGTTAATCACATCTCATGCGTTAGAACACTAAGACAGTGTGACCTCAGGCTTTGCATGACTCCCCAACTAGGTTAAGGACCTCTTTCGTACGTCTATTGTGGGCTTTATTATTTGTTAAAAATATCCCCTGCCTTCTGGACTCACCGTGGCAGGACCCTTTCCTGGTGTCTGTTCTTATAGGAGGGGTATATTTTCTTCTCCATTGATGCCCAATTTTATGATGAGGCTTGCTTTGTACAACGAAATGCTAGTGGAAGTGATGATGTCGTGTCCATAAAGAGGCTTCAAGGCTGTTAAGATAGGAGATGTTTTTTCCTCCTGGATTTCAGAAAGAAAAGGACATACAGCACAGTTGGAGCTGATCCATAAGGGACATTAACATGAGCAATAAATAAATAAACTTTTGTTATAAGCCACAGAGATTTGGGGTGTGTTTTTTACTCCAACATAATGTAGTGAAAGCCAACTAATGCATTGTCATAGTACAGTTTTTTTTTTTAACTTGAGAGGAAGTATAGCATGGTAGTATTAGACAGCCTCTAAAGTCAAGCTCCTATATTCAGTGTGCATTCTCCCATTTAGTATTTTGTGTTCTAAAATATCACATTATTTAGTGTCTCTGGCCTCAGTTACTTTACGTACTTGTAAAATAGAGACAATACTAGGATACACCTCAATGGGTGGTGGTGAGGATTAAATGAGTAATACTGTTGAGGTATTTACACCAAAGTCTGGCACAGAACAAGCCCTCAACAAACATTCATTATTAGTATTCATAGGACTTAGCAAATTTTTCAGCCATAACTTTACTATGATTATTTGATTAAGATCTGTTTCCCCTATTAGACTGTTAGGATTGTGAAAGAAGAAACTTGACCTACTTGATTCATTTTTATATCATCAGTGACTAGCACGAACTGACACATAATAAGAAACTAACAAATATTTGTTTGTACAGTGAATTCAAAAAAATAAATTATTGAATGAATGAAGACAAAAGCCCAAAGTTAACATCAGTAATTGTACTGAGAGGAATGAAAAATAACTAAATGCTATTAACATTTAAAAGTACTTGTAAGAGGAATAATATTTCAAATAATGCTAGCTTTATGTACTCAATATATAAAATCTAGAGGGATGGAAAAGCTAGACTTTTGGTTGAAATCTTCAGGGTACAAATTCCTACAGTGGGCTGCACTGCCAGTCTGGTGTCAGCACGATGGCTATTCCATAAGGCACAATCATGTGAAATATGAAAATGACCATTTGTTAAGATGTTTTATTCTCAAAAAATACCTCAATAATTGCACATCTAATTCTTGAATTTTGTGATGGATAAAAACAGTACTAATATCTATACAATACCTGTTCTGAAACTCTCCCATGACTATGCTCTGGTACACAATGTTGGCCATCATTTTTTAAATTGTCTGCCATGACTGCAAGTTAATGCCTATCCCTCCTCTGATAGCAGGTCTCTATTTTTCTAGCTACTCTGCTTCCCATTTCAAAGTCGTGGACCAGGCAATGTCCTCTCACACAGGCTTGAAATTCAAAAATTAGATTTTATGGCATAAGATACATGGCTGAACTGGTAAATTAAATTGAGCTCAGGCCTAGATGAGTAACTTGGGAGAAAGATGGGTACAAATTTAAGGCTTAGTGAAGTTAGAATTATTGAAGGTGGGATGAGCCCTACATGAGAACAGAGCTGGCAGCAAGGCCATCTTGGTGTTGAGGGACAGGTGTGAGCCAGTGGACTAACTTGCACCAGGTACAGCACTAATACTAGAACCTGGATAAGAACAATTCTTGAAAGCAGAACTCAAGAAAGTGGTTTCGACTATGTTTTTATCCCAAGGTTTATTGAGATATAACTGAATATAAGATTGTGTACGTTTAAGGTGTACAATGTGGTGATTTGATACACGTATCATATTGTGAAATGATTACCAAAATAGAGTCAGTTAACACCTCCATCACCTCACATAATTACCTTTTTTATTTTATAGTGAGAACACTTAAGATCTACTCTTAGCAATATTCAAGTATATAATACAATATTGTTAACTATAGTCACCATGCTGTACATTGGATCCCCAGAACTTATTGGGGAGGGTATAACTTATAACTGGAAGTTTGTGCCCTTTGACCAACATCTCCCCTTTTTTCTCACTCTGTAGCCCCTGGTAACTATCATTCTATTCTCTGTTTCTGTGAGTTTGATTTTTTTAGATTCCTCACATAAGTGAGATCATACAGTATTTGTCTTTATCTGTCTGACTTATCTCACTTAATATGATGCCCTCAAGGCCCATCCAAGTTGTCACAAGTGGCAGGGTTTCCTTCTTTCTCATGGCTGAATATAATGGAATATATATATATATATCACATCTTCATTATCCACTCATCTGTAGATGGTCACTTAGGTTGTTTCCATATCTGGGCTGCTGTGAATAATGCTGTAATGAACATGGGACAGCAGATATCTCTTTGAGATCATGATTTCACTTCCTCTGGATATATAACCAGAAGTAAGATTGCTGGATCATATGGAGGTTCTATTTCTGATTTTTTGAGGAACCTCGATACTGTTTTCCATAGTGGCTGCATCAGGTTACATTCCTACCAAAAGTGCCCTTTCTCCACACCCTTGCCAACACGTGTTGTTTTTTAACTTTTTGATAATAGTCATTCTAACAGATGTGAGGTGATATCTCATTATGGCTTTGATTTCCATTCCCCTGATGATTAGTGATGTTGAGCACCTTCACATATACCTATTGCCATTTGTATGTCTTCTTTGGAAAAATGTCTATTCAAGTCTTCTGCCTATTTTTAATTGGATTGTTTTTTTGCTACTGAGCTGTATGAGTTCCTCATATATTTTGGGTATTAACCCATTATCAGATAGACAGTTTGCAAATATTTTCTCCCATTCTGTAGGTTGACTTTTCATTGTGTTGATTATTTCTTTTTCTATGCATAAGCTTTTTAGTTTGATGTAGTCTCGCTTATTGATTTTTGCTTTTGTTGCCTGTGTTTTTTGTGTCAGATCCAAGAAATCACTGCAAGACCAATGTCAAGGAGCTTTTTCTTGTTTTCTTCTAGGAGTTTTACAGTTTCAGGTCTTATATTTAAGTCTTTAATGCATTTTGAGTTAATATTTGCTAGTGGTGCAAAATAGGGGTCCAATTTCATTCTTTTGCATGTGGTTATCCAGTTTTCCCAACACCATTTATTGAAAAGACTATTCTTTTCCCATTAAGTATTCCTGACTGCCTTGTCAAATATTAGTTGATTGTATATGTGAGGGTTTTTTTCTGGGCTCTCTATTCTGTTCCATTGGTCTGTGTGTATTTTTATGCCTGTACCACATTGTTTCTACTACTGTAGTTTTGTAATACAGTTTGAAATCAGGAAGTGTGATGCCTCCAGCTTTGTTCCTCTTTCTCAGGATTGCTTTGGCTATGAGGGACCTTCTGTGATTCCGTACGAATTTTAGTATTGTTTTTTCTATTTCTGTGAAAAATGCTACTGGAATTTTGAAAGGGATTGTACTGAATCTATAGATGGCTTTAGGTATTATGGACACTTTTACAATGTTAATTTTTCTGATCTCTGAGCATAGGATATTTTTCCATTTATTTGTGTCTTCTTCAGTTTCTTTTATCAAAGTATTATAGATTTCAGAGTACAAATCTTTCATCTCCTTGGTTAAATTTATTCCTAAGTATTTTATTGTTTTCAATGCTATTGTAAATAGGATTGTTTTCTTTATTTCTTTTTCAGATATTTCATTGTTGGTGTTCAACTGTGTTTTAAGTTAAATCCTCCATATGCCCAGATTATTTACTTCTAAGAGGCTCTATTTGAAAACCTGGGCCCTAGTTTAGAGATTGGGAAGCCTTTGAGATGGGGAAGCTTGGACGAGTCTCAATGGTGGTCAGATAAAAATATGTACACGTTCCATTATTGGAGAAACAAGCATAACAAACACCTAATGAGTCATGTTTGTTGTTGCTCTTATTTTTGTTTACTTCCTTTCCAATGAGTGCTTTGGAACTCTCCAAGGACAACAATTGGAGATATCTACAAAGGGATGAGAAATAGACCTGTTGATTTTCTTTTTTTTTTTTTTTTTTTAAAGATTTTATTTATTCAGTTTTTTCCCCCCAAAGCCCCAGTAGATAGTTGTATGTCATAGGTTCACATCCTTCTAGTTGCTGTACGTGGGACTCGGCCTCGCGTTGGACGGAGAAGTGGTGCCTCGGGGCGCTCCCGGGATCCGAACCCGGGCCGCCAGCATCAGAGCGCGCGCACCCAACCGCCAAGCCACGGAGCCGGCCCGACCTGTTGATTTTCAATTGATGACATTTTGGGGTGAGGCTTCTGTAGATTATTCTTTCCTTGATTTTGCAAAAAATCACAATGTGAAGGTGAGAGGATGGGAAGAGACAAGTGAGACGAAAAAGCACAGGGAACAGAAAAATGCTAATAATTTATCAATCAATTAATCAACAATGCACAATAACTAATTGATCACCAACTGTGCATTTTCAGAGTTACCTAGAAGTAGATATTAGTTTCTGTTCTCAAATGCTTATAATTTATATTTTGTAATCAAGAATATCCAAGAGAAGTTTAAGTAATTGGATAAAAATCATTCAAATTAATAAAGCTACATTCATAAAATAATAGATGAGATTCGTGTGACAGCAAAAATTTTTCCTCCCCTAAACTCCCAGTATTTGAAAGAGATTTGATTTTTCATATATCAGCCTTCACTTTATAATCTCTCCTTTATTCTCTTTTGTCACTGAGGTAGATAATCCTAAACACGGTCAAACTGCTTAAATCAAGAGGTATTTGTTTTTATAATTAAACAATTTTTTTCAAAGATTTATGGAAAGGGTATATGAAGCATTTTATTAAAACATTAGTAGCCAAACGCAATCCTGATGTAAAATATAGTGGTGGAGATAGCTTGGGTAAAGAGCAGAGACAGTTTATAGCAATAAATTACAATACTTGATTTAAACAAAGGAAGATTAGAGGTGTGATAAGCTTTAGAGTCTAAATTCTATGGTGTGTTAACACTGTTAATACTGATCCAACCTCCTTAGAAAACCTGAGGTGCTTTTTTCTCCCAGGTATTTTCTGCATCATATTTTTATCTCCTCAAAAACAACTTTGATATCTCTGATACGTTACGCAAGCCTCTGGGGCTTCCGTGTTTCGTAAGATGCCATCTCCTATGTGGTTGGGTTGCATTAGTCTCGTGTTGATCGTGGGCATACTTAATCTGGGCAGGATACCAAAGGAACAAAAATGCACATTCCTGAGCCTTCAACACAAGGCACTCCATTCGCACAGTCCTGGCACTAGAGGATGAAATATCAATTATTACAAATATGTTTCGGGCCCTTAGAGGCATTACTCATTCTTTGATGTGGAATGGGAATTTGTGTTTCCAGGAGAAGAGAGGGAGTTGGCAGGTGCAATGAGAAGGGTTGCGGTAAAAATTTTCTCTACAAAGAGAGATGTGTGTAGATAGTGTGTGCAAAATCTCCTGCATTGCTTAATCCATTTCTCTTGGGGTGGAGAAGCCAGTTTACATTTTCCAGTGAACCATATCCATTGACAATTGCATTGATTTCATTGTACAGGAGGCTTAACAAACAGCCAACGGATTTATGTTTTAGTGGAAAACTCGGCATAACCTTCAGCAGAAAACCTACTTCAGAAAGAAACTATGTGCTTAGACTGCCAAATGCATTTAAATGTTGCAACAGTCTAAGAAAACAGGACATGTGTGTGCCATGTTCATCAGGCTGAGTGTCCTCTGAATTACCCCCTTGGGGACAGGTCTACACACAATAGCAGGAACATGCTTCTTGACCTTAGCAACTTGTACATCTCTCTAGTTGGTGCCATAGAGGCTGGAGAGAAACTATTTGATGGTAAGATTTTTTTCCTTTTGAGGGATTTATGTCTTTAAGAGATGTTCTTATATAATGCATACATTTTATTCTCTGCTGAGGGCAAAAGCAAATCAATAATATGGATAACACAACATATCATTTTAAAAGATCATTTTCCTTAATTGTGAATTTAAATTGTAAACAATACATTTTTAACTGCTTTATTGAGCTCACAAAAAGTTGTAAATATTTAATTTATACAACTTGATGTGTTTGGAGATAAGCATATACCTGTGAAACCATCGTTGCTATCAATACCATAAACTTATTCATCACTTCCAAAAGTTTCCTCTTGCTCCCTTTGTTTTGTTTTTTTCCCCATTTTATGGTAAGAGGACTTAAGATCTACCCTCTTAGGAAAATTTTGGTAGACAAGAGTATTGTTATTCATAAGCACTGTGTTGTACAATAGATCTCCAGAATTTATTTATTTTTCATAACTGAAACTTTGTGTCCTTTGACCCCTTTTCTTTCTTCCCCCAGTCCCTGGAAACCACCATTCTATTCTCTGCTTCTCTGTGTTTGACTATTTTAGATTCCATATATAAGTGAGATCATGCAGTATACGTTTCTTTGTCTGGCTTTTTTCACTTAGCATAATGTCCTCCAGGTCCTCCCATGTTGTCACAAATGGCAGGATTTCCTTGTTTTTTAAGGCTGAATAATATTTCATTGTCTGTATATACCACATTTTCCTTATTGATTCACCCACTTACGGCCATTTAGATTGTTTCTATATCTTGTGATTGTGAATAATGCTGCAATGAACACGGGGGTACAGATATCTCTTCAAGATTCTGATTTCAATTTCTTTGGATATGTACCCAGAAGTGGAATTGTGGGATCAAAAGGTAATTCTATTTTTAATTTTTTGAGGAACCTCCATATCCTTTTCCATAATGGCTATACCAATTTACATTCCTACCAAGAGTGTATGACGGTTCTCTTTTCCCCACATCCTCACCAACACTTGCTGCCCTTTGTTTTTTTGATAATAGTCATCCTAATAGGTGTGAGGTGATGTCTCATTGTGGTTTTGATATACAGTTCCCTGATGATTAGTGATGTTGAGCACCTTTTAATAGACCTATTGGCCATTTGTGTGTCTTCTTTGGATAAATGTCTATTCAGGACTTTTACCCATTTTTTAATTGAGTTATTTATTTTTCTGCTGTGGAGTTTAGGAGTCCCTTATATATTTTGTATATTGATCCTTTATCACATAAATGATCTGCAAGTATTTTCTCCCATTCTGTAAGTTGCCTTTTCATTTTGTTAATTATTTCCTTTGCTGCACAGGAGCTTTTTAGTTTGATGTAATTCCACTTGTCTATTTTTGCTTTTGTTGCCTGTGCTTTCGGTGTCATATCCAAGAAATCATGGCCCAGTCCAATGTTAAGAAGTTTTTTCCCAAGTTTTCATCTAAGAGTTTTGTTATTTCAGTTTTACATTTAAGTCCTTAACTCGTTTTGAGTTGATTTTTGTTCATGGTGTGAGATAAAGATCCAGTTTCAGTCCTTTGCATGTGAATATCCTGTTTTTCCAACACCATATTGACAAGGCTATCTTTTCCCCACTGTATGTTCTTGGCATCCTTGTGGAAGATCAGCTGACTGTAAATGAGTAGGTTTATTTCTGCTGTAATTAGTAGATCTGTTCCGTTGATCTATGTTTGTTTTTATGTCAGTACCACACTTTTTTAATTACTGTAGCTTTGTTATAGGTTTTGAAACCAGACGGTGTGATGGCTCTAGCTTAGTTCTTTTTGCTCAAAATTGCTTTGTCTATTTGGGGTCTTTTGTGGTTCTATATGAAATTTAGGACTTTTTTTCTATTTTTGTAAAAAATATCATAGGGATTTTGATAGGAATTGCATTGAATCTACAGATCACTTTGGGAAATATGGACATTTAAAAAATATTAATTCTTCCAATCCAGAAAATGTCCTTCTAGTTATTTGTGTCTTTTAAAATTTCTTTCATCCATGTGTTGTCTTTTCAATGCACAAGTTTTTCATTTTCTTGACTAAGTTTATTCCTAAGTATTTATTCTTTTTGATGCTAAGGTAAATGGAGTTGTTTCCTTAATTTCCTTTTCAGATAGGTTGTTGTCAGTGTACAGAAATGCAACTGATTTTTATATGTTGATTTTGTATCCTGCAACTTTACTGATTCGCTTATTAGTTCAGTTTTTTGTGGGGTTTTTTGTGGACTCTTTAAGGAAAGGAAGAAGTAAAACTGTTCTCTTTGCAGATGAACTATATAAATTTGGAAAATATAGAAGAATGTAAAGAATAACCAAGAAATTTACTTATAATTCTAGTACTAAAGATAACATTTTGTTTTATTTCCTTTATGCACGTATGTTTGCACCTGTGTTTGTACATTCCCGTATATGTGTTTCTATGCAGATACATGAGAGTACATATTTATAAAGACATACCACATTATATCACGCTTTCTTCACTTACCCTTGCATCTTGGAAATCTTCTCTTGTCAACATAAGTTCTCCCTAAGTTTAATTTTAAATGTTTTTATGCTATTGCATCATACGGTAAACCCAAATATCTATTTATAGATAAATATTTTATTTACCTATGTCTTTCCTAGGAGATGCTCACATCCTCTGCTTCCTTGTTTAGGTGTCTGTGATAGAAGACATAAGAAAGAGCATGGGATTGGGTTAATAATTTTTGTTGCTTTTATCCAGGGACCTGGCTTGTTTAAGAGAATGCCCAGGTGACAGAAATTAACAGACAGGTGGGGAAGTCAGCCTGCTTCACAGCTGACCAGAAAATACCCTCTACCTAGCAAACTTCTTCCCAAACTGTTCCCTAGTAACCAAAGAATTTTGGATCCTACATTGAGCTTTTCACTTCTTGTTAAAATGTGAATCCTTAGGAGAGATACTATTTGAAGCTCTTTATCATTTCACACTGAATGAATTTTTCAGGGAATAGGTTTAGATGCCTGCCTGAGAGATCAGAGCTGGAAGAGACTAAGGAAACCGTGAGAGGGGTGTGCAGTCCAGAGTAACAAGAAAGGGGGTGCCACTGAGGAGTCACAAGGAGGCTCAAACTTTAGTCTTAACAGAACTGGGTGATCTGGTAATCTCTTTAGGTATGTTTGATAACTTGGATTACACATAAACGGTTGGTTGTTTGTAGGGTTATAAAGAGAAGAGGCAGAAGGAAGAAACGAAGACCTAGCTTTGTTCAGTTTTATAGTGAGCAGAGAAAACTGCAGAGGCAATGACGGGGCTAAGTTATCTTGGCAACTCAGACTAATGAGTTTTTTGCTTGCTCATATTACATGGATAGAATCACAATGGTCTGCTTTATTTTTCAAGCCTTGATACTACCTTTGGAGCGGTGTCAAGAAAAACTGTGGGATAAAATACGATTTCTGTGGCTGGTTTCTATGTAGGTTAATACAGAGACATTATTTTATGCAGTATAGATGAAGGCAGAGAAAAGTTGAAGCAAAAAATTTGTTGGTCCTTGATCTCATTTACAAGTCTTTGTCTTGAACATATAGATTCTGTGGGCTTAATCCCAGCTCTGCTTCTTAGTTAGTGGTTATAGACACAAAGTAACAGTTCTCTGTTCCTGTGGTATTCCAATATAAAGTTTGGGGATAGACACATGCGTTATTAATTTTATATTTGTGTAATGTGTGAGAATTTTAAGGGAAAGATTTTTTCCTTATTTGTAAATAATCTTTAAAATTATTTTTAAAGTTACTCATTCCTCACAAACCAGCCTGGCGTCTTTAACACATGAGACACTGTGTTAGAATTTTGTCCCTGCTGTTCCTCTGTCTGGAACACTTCCTCAAACCACCACAAGACTTTCTCCCTCACCTACTTCAAGACGTCTCTCAGATATCATTTGCTCAATGAGATCTTCTATGGTCACTCTATTTAAAATGTCACCTCCATATCTACACTTCCTGTCCCCCTTCCTTGCTTTATTTTTCTATCTAGCACTTACCACCTTATAACATTGTATATAATTTTTCTATTGTTTATGCAATCTCCTTCCTCTAGGATGGAAGCTCCATGAGGGCAGAGATTTTCAGCTGCTTTTTCTCTGATACTAACCATCACCCAGAACAGTCTTACCCATAACAGGAACACATACAAATACATTAAGCAAATGCTATTAATACAAGAAATTTTTATCAATAGGTAAAGACAACTGCACACAGCTTAGATTTATTTTAGTAAACTACACTTAATCAGGGGCTCTAATAGAAGCAATAACCAAGAATACTTGTCGAAATACTTATATTATAATTTCATATTTAGACAATTATTTAAAAATTAAGCAGACTGCATTAATTTTAAACTGAATAATTTATCACTGATTTGGGCAGGAGTTCCTGAAATCTTTCAAAATTTCAGTTTTGCAAGGTATATTTTAGCTTAGAGAATACTATTGCTTTCAAAATATTTTCCTAATAACAAAAGAGAAATTGTTTTTCTTACGTTTTAAAGGAATTCAAAAGAAATTATAATAGAGTTTTACCTAATTTCAGTCATTAACTGAAAACATCCAAAACAGGAAAGAGAAAGACAAAAAAACAAAAACAAAAAACTACATCTCGAGAAAAATAACAACATTGCAGTCTCAGATTTCAAGGCTTTTGTTTTTTTAGCACCCTCTCTCCCACCTGTGTTTATCTGCCTGCATTTACTGGCAGAGGATCCAGCTTTATAAGATCTGTTTTCAAAGAGACATTAGCAATCAAACC
Source organism: Ceratotherium simum simum (assembly GCF_057802395.1). Classification (NCBI taxonomy): domain Eukaryota; kingdom Metazoa; phylum Chordata; class Mammalia; order Perissodactyla; family Rhinocerotidae; genus Ceratotherium; species Ceratotherium simum. The sequence continues at coordinate 17,257,806 of NC_141903.1, read as the reverse complement.
TGATGTATGAGTTTGTTTTCCGTGTTAAAGGTGACTAGGAATTAATTGCCAAAGAAAGGATTACTCGTTAATCCATCATTCGTTTACTCATTCAGTATATATGCATCTGTGCATGTATTTAGTGAAAGCCCACTATGTACAAAAGATTGAGATAGGCCTTGTGTTATCTACAAGAAGAATAAAACTCAGTCTCCCTCCTCAAGTAACTTACAGTCTAAGGGAGATAACAACTTGAAAATCCAGGCTGTGTGTGGCTATACCCTGACAACTCGCCTGGGGGCCTTCCTAGTGTTGTTCTCTCCATCATGACCTCTAGAACTGTGAAATGCACAAGTGGTCGTAAGTATCCATAAGTATCAGCCGTGATGGAAACAATTTGTCAAGCAGGGCAGGAGATCATAAGCGCCATTCCAGAGGTGTAATCAATGTGCTGTGGGAGTAATTAAATCTGACTCAAGGGCTGGAGGGTGGGAAGGCGGGGGCAGGAACTGCAAACGGTGTAATGTGATTTCTTCCAAAATCAAGAAGATTATTTAGTTTAAGCAGACTGTCAGAGTAATTGGTCATAAAGACAGAAAAGATTTTATACATCACTTCTAATTCAATGTCTTTGTTTTATTGATAGGGAAACTGAAGCTCTGAGAAAGGACGAGACTTACCCAAAGTAACAGAGCTTAGTTAAATACAGTGCAAAATTCGAATCTCATTCATTAGCTGTTACTTACTATTAGATATAATTTTCAGTCTAGAATTTTTCTTTACTTTTTCAATGAAACTCATCTTTCTATCAATCTCGATTATTAAAGTGGTCTTGGGTCAAACATAAGGGAATTTCAAGGTGATATAGTATGGAAAACTTTTAGATAAAATCATATGTTGAAAATCTACTTCAGATTTCTGCATGAGGAAATCTTCAGGTAGTTTTCCTTAACTAAATGAACTTAAACTTATAATTCTATATTTGTTAGTTTTTTCTCATGCTTTAAAAAAAAATGTAACCATAGCAGAAATAGCATGTCATAGCAATACTGAAGGGGATTAATTTATTTAGAGATTTGTCCAACAAAACTAGTAATTTCTTTAAATCCTTTAAGTCTACTGTGACAAAAAGAATTAGAATTGGAAAACTTTTCCTCAGAAGAGCATAAATTAGAAAGCATAGGGCCTCAATTTGGGTTCCATTTCTGATTTCACCCCCACTTTCCTCTCTGCATAGTGGCTCTATTGGGAAAAACCATTTCATTTAAATACTATTTACTTAAAACTGGAAAAATACTCATAACATTAAACATCATTTAAATCATATTTTCAATTCAAAAAAAAAGTCCATGTTCTGAAGCCTTCAGATAAATAGCCATTGTGTCTTGAATTTACATTTACCTGTGTTTGTAGAAGTTGAGAATGCTCATATTCTACAAGTGCAGGAATTTTAGGGTAAAATTTCACCAGTTTAATACAAATAAAATCCATTGTTACTGCCAAAATTCTTCTTTCTAGTCATCAAGTGAATTACAAATCTGACTCATTAACTCATTCAACAAATATTTTTGAACACTTACACCAAAGAGTAGGCACAGAGTGTGCAATGGTATACATACACGGGGTTCTTTAGGTATATGCACCTTGCATCCTTCCTTCATTTTCATCCAGTTGTCTCTAAATCTAGCTTTAGCTGGCTCCTTAACAGTAACCAATCTCCATATTGCAAAATTATTTTTGCTGTCCCTCATTTTTTCCACACAGAGATACAGTGTGGAGTACAGAGCCACAGGTTTGGAAATCATATGAATAATGGTTTTTCTTTAGAGATTATTACTGACTTCAGGCAAGAAAATTCCCATTTCTGATCTCAGAAACACATAAAATGTACTGCTGCAAATGAAGGGAGAAGGTTTGTGTTTTGCTTATTTATTTTTCACCAAATCTAAGCAATTTCGTATTATTTCACTGCTTCAGCTATATATATCTCTTGCCTCACCCACAATATTGTAGGCATACCAAAAAAAGGACAGTGTTCTATACTGAATAATTTGTATCTTCCTTGGCAAGTAGTTAGAACTTACCTATTAAACTACATTGAAAATGCCATTTGAAAAATATTAACTAGGAAGGTTCAGTAATCAAATAAATTTACATACTTGAAAAAGTGGTGAATCTGGAATACGAATGATAGTAAGTAAATTTTTGAAAGCTCTAGTTCTGGTAAAGTGTGCTTAAAATCCAGATGCATATGAAAATATTAATTAAATAAAATCTTCTCTTAAATTGCTACCAGCCTCAAATGTAAATCTATCGAGTTTATGGGATATTGGATTAACTTTAGTGCCAGATTAACGCTCTGTTTAGTAACTTGAATCTGGATTTCCAAAAATGTGTATTATTTTACAGCATTTATGAAAAAGGTAATAGATTAATTTCTGTTGTAGGGTATTTATTTTTCTATTGACAACAAAAATTAAAGAGAATGAGATTATCACGTTTTTTCTGTTTTAAATTTCTGAACTCTTCACTCTGTTAGGTGTAGTTTGTGTTATATTGATCATTTGGAAAAACAACCATGATTCAAAAACAGGCAAAACAACAACAAAACTTAAAACAAGAGATTTCTCATAAGATTCCTTGGTAGATTTTTTTACCTATATGTAATTTAGAGCCAGTTAGAAAGGGTCTGAGGATACCTTGTAAAAGAAAAATACCATAAAATAATCAAAAATCCATAATTTAATGAAACATCATTAAATTATTTGTTAAAGATGACCAACTTAGTGGCTTAATTGTACAGTGTAAGAATGCCAACTATCCACCATGCATTTAAGTTTAAGAGGTACTTTGAGTTTCAGGAAGTACCACATGATCTTATTCTAGGGTTCGATGTCTCCACATTTTAATCTGGGCAAGATAGGAAACGTAAGTAATAATTCAGCAGATGGCACTCCTGTCCTTAGGTCTAGACTAAAATCCAAATCTAAAGATGTTTGTTTCACACTTCAGTATAGAAATAGCACTTAGAAGCCTGTTAAAACTGTTTATCACAATACTAGCATGGATCAATGCAATCCCAATCAAAATCTCAGCAAGTTATTTTCTAGATATCGACAAACTGATTCTAAAGTTTATGTGAAGAAGCAAAAGACCCAGAACAGCCAAGACAATGTTGAAGGAGAAGAACAAAGTTAGAGAACTGACATTACCCAATCTCAAGACTTTCTATAAACCTATAGTAATCAAGACAGTGTGGTACTGGCAAAAGAATAGATCAATGGAACTGAATAGAGAGCCCAGAAACAATCCACATACATCCAGTCCACAGGCCTTTGACAAAAGAGCAGGCAATACGGTGGAGCAAAGATAATCTTTGCAAAAAATGGTGCTGAAACAACTTGGACACCTACATGTAAAAAAAATGAATGTAGACACAGACCTTACACTCTTCATGAAAATTAACTCAAAATGGATCACAGACCTAAACATAAAGCATGAAACAATAAAACTCCTAGAAGATAATATAGGAGAAAATTTCGATGACCTTGGGTATTGTGATAACTTTTTAGATATAACACTGAAGGCACGATCTGTGAAAGAAATAATTGATAAACTGGACTTTATTAAAATTAAAAATTTCAGCTCTGCATAAGACACTGTCAAGAGTGAAAATGCATACTGGTACAGCCACTTTGGAATACAGTTTGGCGGTTTCTTACAAAACTAAATGTACTTTTACCGTATGATCCAGCAATCACACTCCTCGGTACTTACCTAAAAGAGTTGAAAACTTATATCCACACAAAAGCCTGCACACGAATGTTTATAGCAGCTTTATTCATAATTACCAAATCTTGGAAGCAACCAAGATGTCCCACAGCAGGTGAAAGGATAAATAAACTATGGTACACCCAGACAATGGAATATTATTCAGTGCTAAAAAGAAATAAGCTCCCTAGCCATGAAAAGACATGGAAGAAACTTAAATACAAATGCGTACTACTGAGTGAAAGAAGCCAATCTGAAAAGGCTACATATGAACTTCTGTTGATATTGAGGTGTCAGTGTAGGTTCATCAGTTGTAACAAATGTATCACTCTGGTGGAAGATGTGGATAATGGGAGAGGCTGTCCCAGGGTGGGGACAGGGGGTATAGGGGAAATCTCTGTACCTTCCTCTCAATTTTGCTGTGAACCTAAAACTGATCTAAAAAAAACAAAAATTTTTTTTGACTAATTATCATAATGCTAGTATGGGCACCAAGTATATTTAGGAAGAGTGGGGTGGAATGGAGTGAACAAGATCAAATGATCCTTAACAAAGAAATGGTATGGTTGAAACTATAAATAGCCCTGAGTGTAAGAATGTTCCTTAGCACTTTCAAGAATGGCTGTCCACTGCCCTTTCTGCAAAGACAGCAATTATCATTATTGGAGAAACTACAGTCCACTGTGGTTCAAAACTTTTTTTTAAAGATGATGACACTTTCAGAGTGACACTTAATCTTCTCTCTCCTGAGATATTCAGCAAATCCCCAATAAAGAAGAGCCATGTGAAGTGATGTTGGAAGGTGCAATGTGGAGGACAAACATTTTCCTCTGTTTAAATGTTTTTGTATAGATAGTGAGAATGACATGAGATGGAATATCAACAATGCTTCTTTTCAAGCCATCAACCCTATGATTCTAACTCAGTGTCTTATCAAGTAGATGGAAGCTATAGGAAGACTCTGGGGGAGAAAATCAGAATTCAGACTATTTCTAAAATACATGTTTTTTCTTGCTAAGATATCGTGATATATATCTCTTTGCTTTGGCTTTCGTAAAGAACAGAATTTTACATTATTTGGTCAGGGTCATGTAAAATGTGAAGTTTTCCGCATTCATGTTGTACCAGAGTAAAACTGCTAATACACACAATTTGCCCATGGATTATGTTCTAAAAATACTCCAATAACTTTGAACTTTCAAAGTTAGAAAGTACATTTACTTTCTGCACCTTAAAGCCACCCAAATTTACTAAATGCTAGTGAGATCATTTCAGGAACAAGAGTTGAGAGCTGTGTTTATATTATGACAAAACATTAAGTAGCATCATTCCAAATTGTAGTCATCCAAATGTTTTGAATATTCAACAACTAATAAACTGGACAGATGGGAAGACATAGTAAAGACCCTGGTTGAAGAATAAGAGAAATACTGTATAACATCCTCCTTACTCAAGGAAAGAATTAATAGAGAGTCTCACATGTACCTACATAGCTCATGGTAGTCCTCCAGGGACTTACTTTGTCTGAGATCTTCTCTACTGAAGAAACCACATTTCCAACATTCGGGAATTAGCCACATGAATTCTGCAAAGACTTAGTCCAAGATTTAAGGAGCATGTTATCAAATATATGGAAAGCATCAGAGCATGGTGGTCAGGAGCACATACTCAAGTTCCCTAGTTTAAAAGCCTGGTTCTGGGGCCGGCCCCGTGGCTTAGCGGTTAAGTGCGCATGCTCCGCTGCTGGTGGCTGGGTTTCGGATCCCAGGCGCGCACCAACGCACTGCTTCTCCAGCCATGCTGAGGCCGTGTCCCACGTACAGCAACTAGTAGGATGTGCAGCTATGACATACAACTATCTACTGGGGCTTCGGGGGGGAAAAATAAATAAATAAAATCTTTAAAAAAAAAAAAGGCCTTGTTCTGCCACATAATAGCTATGTGACCTTGGACAAGTTGATTATCCTCTCTGTGCCTCAGTTCCCTTTGCTGTTAAGTGGAAACATTACTTCATAGTACCATAGTCCATAAATACTATAGTGAGTGATATTATTTCATTGTGCTGACAGGAAAATTAAACAATAGTTATAAAGTTCTTACAACATTGTCTATACATAGTAATTGTTACATTAAATATGTTAAATAGAATACGTTTAAGAAATGCTTATACAATAGCTTCCTCTTTAATGTCATAATGCATAAGTATATTAAAAGCTCCAATGAACAATCACAAAATCTCAATAGTTTATAACAAACTAATTTTTCTCTTATACATGTAGGCTAGTTTCAGATATCGGTTTTTACACTCACTAATGATGTGAGTGTAAAAATGGGCAAACGACTTGAATGTTCATCCAATTCCTTATCTGTACAATGCGAATAATAATAATAATACAAATGTACCAGGAGGTGGTTGTGAAGAATATGTTAGCACATGTAACATGCTTAACACAGTGATTGTCACACTGTAGGCACAATAAATGTTAACTTTATGATTAAAATTCTATTAGATGAGACAATTAAGTCTCAAAAAGATGAGGTGATTTAAACAGAGGTCACACAACTAGCAAATGATGGATCACAGGCACACTAAAATTGGTTTGAATTAAATCCCCCTGCCTTTTTTATATTACATTATAGGGAAATTCTAATTGTTAGAAATACCTACCAAGATGCTATTAGAAATGTGGTCAAGAATTTGGAAAGAAATAACTTTTTTCTCTAGTGTATTATATTTCAGTGAGACTTGTAACTTGCCACATTTAGATGCACAGAGAGAGTGAGAGTATAAGTTTGCGAGAAATAACAGTGCTGGCCAACATTTATGAGATTTCATCTCCTTGCCAGTCCTCCTTAATCTCAGGGAGTACGATGAGAGATGGGAATGGTAGGGAAGGAAACTAACATTTATTGAATACTGATTAGATTTCATCCACTATGCTGCATACCTAATACTTCACTTAATTTCCAAAACAGCAACCCTATAAAATGGTCTCTTTATCTATAAATTTTAATCCTGGAGTATTCCAGTATTATGTCTGGATTGGCATTAGCTGACATTCTGTCTGTCACTAATGTCACTTTACACCATAGTGCAAAGTGAAAAATGGCATTTCCTAGGAAAGGTTTTTCTTGATCAAACTGTTGAAAAGAGGCTCCACCTGAGTCATATCACTCATCACTCCCTCAAATTGTAATAGATATCTATTATCTGTATCCCCCAATATCAATGGAAGCTGCACAAACACAGACGTATTGTCTGTCTTGGTCACTGCTTAATCTCCAGTGTCTAAAACAGTCCCTGAATGAATGAACGAATCTGTAAAGGCAAAACAGAATGAATACGGCTAAGAGATATTTAAGGAATTAATCCAAACACTCACAGCTTGTAAGTTATACAACTGGAGTTTTAACTACAGACTTGAGTCCAAATCCTGTGGGCATCCCATTGTGCCAACTGTTTCCATCTTGCTTCCAACAGTTAATGTCACTGTGGCCATGGAGAGCAGCATAATGTAATATTAGTTTGAAACATATGGAATTGCCTTTCTGAGTTGAGCGGCATTTAATGTATAACATGAGGTATATAAAAGAACCACTATGCTAATGGGAAGGACATCTTGTGCAGAAGAATCAGTCAGTTCAAAGGCCCATATGTCAGAGAAGATCATGGATTATTCTGGAAACTGACAAAAGGCCAACCTGGTTGGAAATTAGCGAGTGACTGGCAAGGAGAGTGTTTGAAACGAGATTAGAGAAGCAGGCAAGGTCTAGATACTACATGGTCCTATAGGTTATGTAAAGGAATTCAGATTTTATTCTAAGTGCAGTAGGAAGCCACTGAAGGTTTTGAGTTAGAAGAGTGACACGATCTGATTTGAGTTTTTGAATGGTCACTCTGGCTATCGTGTGGAGAATGAACTAGGAATAGGCAAAATATACGTATATGCACATACATCTTCACAGCTCACATGCTGCCTTTGGAGGGATGTATAGGATGGAGGAAGAGAGTATTTTGCATGGCACTAGGCACATAGTGACAGCGAAGTCTGTGATAGCACCCCAAGTCTCTGAACACCAGATGATACGTCTCCCTCCTTCTCTGCCCAGCTGCCTGCTCTCTGTGCAACATGTGCAACCTCACAGAGAATGGGACCCTACCATGCAGATGGCAACTCTAATATGAATGGAACATTAAACTAGATATAATTTCATATGCAAAATATTTAGTGTGTAACAACTTATGTATTTTCTATTGTTAAGGTGAATTTTATTCCTGTACTATCCAATTGCTAACTATAGTTCTCTTTAATTTTTTTTCTATAACCATGAGATTCTTTCATCGAATGTTCTTTACCAGCACCCTATTTTCTTTTATTTTGTAGGATAAAATTCAAGCATTTAAAGTTCCTCATGATCTGGTCCCCATATCCCTCTCCATTCTCACTGAGATAAGCAATCTTCACTCATCCATCAACACACATGCAAACATGCGCGCTCATGTACATATACACTCTGTGCTGAGGCAGTAATGGATATATTCATCACATTCTATGATTTTTCTCATGTTTTTATATCTTTTGGGACTTTTATTTTTTGTCGGACAAACTTCAATTCAATCTCAGTTGTTTTCATCTTCCTCGGAAAGCATCACTGGTACTTCCTTAATGGGAGACAATCATGCTTTTCTGCAAACTTTCTCTACCCTTTATTTATGGATACACTAATGAATTTGTTTATTGAATTATTATTCATTTATTACCAAAATGAATTTCCTGTTGAGGGATTAGTTTTCATTTGTTTTATGTTTCTTGTGTATAGTAGCCTTGGGTTTGAGACAGTTTAGCCATTCAACAAATATATTCTAGGTTAAACTCTACTTTTCATAGATATGGATATTCTGAATAACCACTATGCATGTGGAAATGAAGTGAATTCAGCTTGTGCAGTAAGAGCAAAACCAGGATAATTATTATTAGTCATTTGCCAAATGCCAGGTGCAAAAAGTATTGCAACTTGACAAAATAAAAGAAAACAAAACATAGATCCTTAGTGAGATTGCAAACATTCTTAGGAATTTTCATATTTTTTCCTTTGTGGTTTTGGAAGTCTACATTTATGACAGATATAATACAGAATAAAAGATAAGTTATAGTGAATAAAAAGCTTTATTGTTTAAAAAATTGAACTTGGAAGAAATATATCAATATACTGTGGATACCACCTTCTTTATTGTTTTGATGTAAGCACTTTAAAAATAGTGTTTCCACTGAAGAATTCCACCATAATTTATAAGGGTTTTTGGTCTTTATTCTTTTATTCAGAATGCTGCTGACCTTTGAAATTCAGGGAACTTGGACCTGGAAGGAAAGGAACACAGTATTTATTATTTGAGGAGGCAGCACACTCCCAGACTGCTTTTAGGATCATACCTGTGAAGGTACTTGGAAAAGTTAAAAAAAAAAAAAACTCTATTCATAATCCTGGTAATAATAATGGAATATGACATACCTTCTAGACTCAAGATCCCAGAAATTAGGAAATGGAGTACATCTGCCGTAAAGAAGAGGCTTCAGTGGATATATTTATCATTCTGTTGAATGTTATCATTTCCTCTGCAGATATCCTCACTTCCTTTGACAAGGCCACTGGAATATCTAAAAATGACATATTTAAAAATAAGTTCTAATGAATTAATTACTTCAGAAAAAGAACCACAGACCTCAGTGGTTATGTGAATTTCACTAGAGTCTAGATATTTGTGGGCAGGATCTTCGTTTTTCTTGTTTCCCCCTATAGATCTTGCACCTAAAACAGTGGGACAAACATGGTGGAATCTCAATATTTATTGGACTAATGAATAATGTATTGAATATCCAACTTAAATTGAAATGAAAATAATTGTATTCTTTCCAATGATCATGCCGATTTCAATGTTGATATATATATTATATATAATACATTACATATTATATTAATATAACATATTATTAAAATAATAAATATAGAATTTTAAAAGATTTTTTATTGAAAAGACCTCTAATATTCCTCTTACCCAGATCCTCCAATTGTTAAATTTTGCCACATTTGTTCTATCGCCCAATCTATCTCTATATATGAATACATAGCCATTATCTTTCATCTCTTCCTGAACTTCTCAAGAGTGAAATGTAGACATAATGACCCCTCAGTCCAAACAATACAGTAGTTATGTTCCTGAAACAAGCATACTTTCTTGAATAATGGTCATATAACCCTCCAAATCAGGAACTCGAAATTGATACAATATTACCATTCAAGCCCAAGTTACCATTCAAGTTTTGTCAGCTGCCCCAACAATGACACCTGTCCCATTCTGGTTCTGGTTCCTATTTAAGACTCCATCTTGCATTTAAGTGTCAGGTGTCTTCTGATTCCTCCATCCTAAATCAGTTCCTCAGTGTTTTCATGTCTTTTGTGTCTTTGACATATTTAGAGGGAACAGGCCTTCTACTCCATAACATGACCCTCAACCTGGGTCCGTCTGATGATTCTTCATGTCCTGACGCAGGTCATGCACTTTTGGGAGTCGTTCCACAGAAATGATGTTGCACACTTATTGGTGCCTTACCTCAGGAGACACTTGCTATGGAACAATCCTTCCTCTGGTGATTTTAACCTTAATCACCTGGTAATAATGGGCTCTGCCAAGTTTTTCCACTTTACAGTCACCATTTTCCCAGTTTAATTGATTAGTATATGGTAGGGAAGTATTTCAAAATGACTTCATAAACCCATTCCTCATCAAACCACCACCAAATGACTTTAGTATACATTGACATCATCTACTTAATTAACCATGATCTCTGATGGTTGCCAAGTGGCAAGTCTCTATTTCCATTATCCCTTTAAAATTTGTTGGCATTCTATTGTGAAGAAGAATTTTAGCTCTACGTACATCTATTTACATAGCTATAAAAGAATATGTATATAGTCTATCTATAATAGAACCCATAATTCTATTCATTCATTCATTTATTCATTCATTTATTATTAGTATAATATTGTGGGTTCCTATCTTATTCAATGGGGTTGTAAGCCATTGTTATTGTTATATATTTTAATGCCAAAATCATTCCATTCAAACTGGCTTGTATATGCTTTAGTTATGTCCCAAACATTGACTGAACATTACCTTAATGTCAAGCACAATATGATATTCAAGGCTCATCTCTAACTTTCCCTGCTCTAGTCCTAGAAATGGCTGGTTCTCCAAGAAGCCCAGACTCCTTTTAGTGAGGACAGCATTTAGAAACTAAGGTCTTGGCACTCACTGTACTCATTGGTACAAGACTGTCATTGGCCTATCAATGGGCACAGCTTGGATTCACATGTATATAAAAGTGTATACAACTACAACTATTTATATATATAGCTTTGTGTATATATTACAAAATCATGAGTCCATACTGAAATCTCCAATTTTAGTCCAACACTCCATGTTTCCTTCCATCCTTTACCTTTCTTTGTTAATATTGTCTCTTGTTCCAGAGGCTTCATATTATTCTCCATACATTTACTTATTTGCTCAATGTAACCAAACTCAAACCATGCAGGCCATCTCTTCTGTCACCTCCAATCTCCTCCCATCACTGCCATTATTGGTCATCAAGTCTTCTAGTCTGCTCAGCAGTGTTATCTCTCACCCTTCCCCAATGCCCTGCATCCCTGGCCACCATCAATCTTGCCATCCCACCTCCATGCAGGTCTCCAACTCCCTCTTCCCTCACCACATCACATTCTAGGCACCATATGTTCTCTTCTACAGAGGGAAGACAAAGGAAAGAAAAACTGGTAATTGAATTTTTAACAGCATTTTTGTCCACTGATGAGTACTTCACAAAAGATTCATTAAAAATAGTCCATGCTGTACATTCTTAGAATACCAACAGAAAAAGAAAGGAAAAGAAGAAGGAAAAAATCATAGCTCTTTCTGTTTGCATTCTCGGTTACATATTTAAATTTGAGTCATTTAAAGAAATAATTCTACACTTGTGCCTAAGACTTTGTCTCTTTGCAGTCCTATCCCCAGAAAAAAAAATTAAATTAAAAGCTGTTTATTGTAGAATTCAAGACATCTGCCATTTGTAAACCCTGGTATTAGAATTAAAAAGGTTGTGGTACAATACTAATTATATATAAACTGTTGTAAGTTTATTTCTAGAGAATATTCATGTAAAATTTTATGATTTTTTAATTCAGTAAAAGTGACTATGTATTATATGCAAAGCACAGCCCTTACATAACAGCATGTGTAAGTAGGGCATATTTGCTATCACCCTTCAACATAAGAGAACACTTAGCCGAAGGGATCAAAAAGTTTCCTAAAGTCTCCTAAGTATCCAGTTATTCCAATGTCACTATATCTTGCTGCTGACTTTAAGATAACGTGAAACATACACCTAGAGAGTATTTTACTCTTTTCTTCCAAAAATATACAGTACTGTGGTAATATATTGATGGATGACTTAAGCCACAAACAATAGAATATCTCATTAAAAAAGGGCTCATCACTGGGGACATATATTACCTCACACAACAGGAAGCTCGGTGTCAATAACTGTGAAGCGTCTGAGATTTTACTCTACCCACAAGCGAAAATATTAGCCTGGAACAGTTTCATGAGTGCACGTGAACACTAGACTCTGGGTCAGAAACAAAAGGCTTATTAGTCACAGCAATAACAGTGGCCAGAGATCAGCTTTTACACTGGTTCGGTGAGTCCTCTTTCCACAGGGAAACTCAAAGGGCCAGGTGATGCTTGTCCATAAAGTTGGTTGCATTACAGGAGAAGAACTCAAAGCTTAGGAAACCAGAATCTTTTAATAGGCTGTAAGCTTTGCTAAACTTTGCCTTGGAGGTAAACGTTATCTTTATCATACTAAAAAGTAAACAAACCAGCCCTTTGTTTCAGAAAGAGCTTCTGTCTTGCAAGCCTGCTCATTATACAAACACCCTTGAAAAGATAATCAGAAACACAGGCAGTCAGTATTACTGCTTGCAAGATGTGCAGAAATGTACAAGACCCACAGGAAGTTGTCTCTCAACGCCCAGCTGCAGGTTGATTCTAGAGTTGGTTTTGCAAGTCAGCAATGTCATCATGGACCCAGGTGCTCAGTACGTTAGTTCTCTGTTATCCTTACCGAATTGGAGATGCTTTTACTCATGGTTGTAAGGTGTTTGCTGCAGTTTCTTGGTATCATTTTGACACACGGCCATATCAGGTAAAAAAGAGAAATGTTTCTACTTTTGCATCTCTTTTATTGGTGAAGTCACATTGCTAGATTTACCTGCCTGATCCTTTGTTCAGGATTAGGCGCATTCATGCCTAATCAATGACGACGCAGGGATATGAGACGTCTCATAATTCTCCCCCTCTCTTTTCTGAGTGATGTGAGGGTGAACATCCAAACAAATGACGCTTCTGCAACAAAGTAGTAGGCAGATGGGGCAACCAAATGAGATTGCCAGGCTCTTGGCTTCCAGGGACATTTCTCCTCGGCTCTATCAATTTTAACATTTCTTTTGCAGCACTGAGGTGGAAAATGGTCTTTCTCTTCCACAGAGAATTATGGAATATGAGCAATTGCAAAGCCTATACACCTGGGGAAAACCATAATTGTGGAGCTGAGTGGGACACAGCTTCATCCTATCATCTGAGAGTTTGTGATTCTCACTCAAATTTATAAGGTTGCAATTCGGAGGTTTCTCTCCTTTTCACCCTGAGGATTAGATGATGAACATCAACATTACTATCCCTTTAAGGAACCCTTCCCAAGCTTCCATTCTAAAATGTTTCTTCTTATTTATAACTTGAAAAAAAAATATGTGTAGTACTGCTCTTAAAAATCAAATTTCCTTATATTCCCTTGAGAGTTTATCATTATCTTCATCAAGAAGTCATCTCTTGAATTACCAGAGAGCCAATTAGCATGATTCCGAGAGCAATTTATATTTGAATGGTCTCTAAATATGTATTCTATGGCAGGAAAGTGAAAAATATCTATTTGATTAATTTAATTACTAAAGGTGAAACGCCAAAAAAGAGAATACTTTCCCTCCACTAGATTGGCTCTTCTTTTTCCCTAGGCTAAACTTTTATATCCAAGAGCTCTCAAACATGCATCCTGCTGTGATATAATGGGATCTTAGGAAACTGGGTTACTAAGTATTTCTAGACGCCTAAGGAAGATTCTTTTTTCTTTTGACTGGTGGAGGCTCAACTGAATATAATAAAGGCCTTTTTTATTGTTTGAAATAATGTGTTCTCATGTCTCCCTTCCTTAGGAGAAGTAATTACATAAAGTGTTCTACCTAGTTTTCAAAATCTGATTTGAATTATGTCACATTTAGTTTCTAAACAGAGTATCTTTCAACTTTTGATCTCTGACACTGATTCAAATGTTGTTTCTTTAGCTGGTTTTTGTAGATTTCTTTTCTTCAAGGTTGTACCTTCTATCAAAAATTCAGAAAATAAATGTGTCCTAGTTCACACATACATGCCTATCTACTTTGTTGAAGGGGCAAAACTAGAGCCCTAGCCTGGGGCTTTCCCCCTAGCATTAGTTTAGTTGCCTGGGAGCATATCACATAGTAATAATTTTGAGGTAGGGCTGAGAAAGCCCAGTTAGCCGCTATTGCTGTGTGACATTGGAAAAGTTGCTTAACTGCTCTGGGATTTTTGTTTCCTTGTTGTGAAGTTCAAGCATTGAATTCAATGCTCTCTAAGAATCATCATTCCACAAACTAATTCATCTCAGGGTCTGTGAGATTTCATGATTCTTACTAATTTTATAGGGCTGTAGTTAGGATGTTTTCTAGACATGAGAAAATGCCTATAATTCTTGAAAAGTTTGGTTTTCTAAATATTTTAAAGGTTCAATTCCATGATTTTTATCTCAGTGTTTTCTTCTCCAATGGTGAAAAACAAAGACTGAGCTTCGTGGTTCTTTGTCTTCCTAATTCCCAAACTATCTATTACTGCCTTTTTGCCTCATGGAATATATTGCTCTTATGGAAATAGAAAGTCGAATTTAATTTGAATAAAAAAGAAAGTTTTTTCTTTTGAATTTGTGCTCCAGGACATCAGTAAAGCTTGTAATAGAATAATGATAATAAAGCAGATGTAGTGTTCACCACTAGCCACTCCATATTCTTTTTGGGAACTAGGAGGAATCCAAATAAAAATAAACAAAATACACTTTTCCATAAGTAGGCTGTTTTCATATAATATATTTCTAAGCTATCCAGTCATTACTTTCTAATTAAAATGTTTAGTTATTAAGCCCACTGGGTATGCAACACCATCACACAATTTTCCCCTCAATCTGTTTATTCAGCCTCTGCCATAATTTGATGGAGGTAGTAATGCTTTCTGCCAAAAATCCTCATGCGTAGTGGTACTTGGATATATTCTCTTGCATGAGATAATGCATTTCATGTGCTTGAAAGGAAAAAGGTTCCCAAAGGAATAAAGTCAGTGGTAGGCGTCTTTGTAAAGGAACATAGATGATGGGCTAAAACAGCATGGATGAACCCGAGTTCTAATTCGTCTAATTCTACACTGACTGATTTCTCCCAGAAATCTAATTGGCAGGGTGGAGGTGATGAGAGTTGTGGATGAGATGTAAATGATAGCAAAGACCACCATTACAATAATGAACATAATTTACCTCCAACAACCTCAAGAGGAAGACCCTGATAAAAATGTTAACTCCTCAGCTAGGAATCTCATTCAAAAATATTTTAAAGTTCTTCCAAAAAGTTTGCAAAGTAAACACTCTATACTTCAAAGGTGGAATTGTTCAAAGCTCAAAATCTCCTCAAAATTTGGTGTGGTAGGAGCTTGATACAAGAACTCATGAGGCTGGATATGCACTATTGTTGTTTTAATTTCAGAGATGCTAAGGGATCCTAAAATTGTTCTTGTCTCCCAAGGTAATAATGATTTCCTCTGAAATTGGGACTATGCAGGTTTTCATTGATGCTGTGGTCATTGGTTCCTTAGTGTAAATGGGACTACTTCAGTGAAAATGACCCTGGCCTCAGTCACAATGCTCCAGGTGAGCATAGTGCTAAACGCCACAGTGCACTGTTTCCCAGCATCCTCTCAGCGCTGGGAATGGTGGGCCCTGGGAAAGTGGAAGCTCCTTGACTACAGATATGAAGAGATGAGTAGACTCTGCGCTCTTATCCTGGGATAGTGAGAGGTCTGCAAAGTGACAGAGAAATCGAAACCACCTTCGGCATGGAGCGAGCTGAGTGTCAGTGAGAGAATCAGATTAGATCAAATAAGTGTCTGCATTTTTATACTCTTAAGAAAAAGTGGTTCTTTAAAAAACTAGAGAGTGGGAAGTTTTTTTTAAATTTTAATTCATGGAATCA
Source organism: Ceratotherium simum simum (assembly GCF_057802395.1). Lineage (NCBI taxonomy): Eukaryota > Metazoa > Chordata > Mammalia > Perissodactyla > Rhinocerotidae > Ceratotherium > Ceratotherium simum. The sequence continues at coordinate 17,241,633 of NC_141903.1, read as the reverse complement.
GTTTCCTCAAACATGGGCTTTCTATTGGTGCAAGAGTCAGCATTCCTTTATCTCCTATGACTGTTCATGGAATAGACATTGTTCCATAAATATATACTGGTGGCCTTTAATAGATAGTCACAGAAGTTACTACTGCAGAGGTTTACATCCTCTTGATATTTGCTCTTGACCATTCTAGTAGACTCCAGTTTGGCTTTCTTGTATCTGGTTTCATGCCCCACCTCACCCAGTTCCCACAAGCAGTGTCTCTTAGCCATTCACCACATTGATGCCAGAGAGACCCTTCCAGAACAAAAGCTTGATCTTGTTTCTCCTTGCCTAAAATTGCTTAGTAGTGCCCCATTGCCTACAGTATAATGCCTAAATTCCTTAGATTGGCATAAAAAGCCTTTCACTTGTATTCTCCAGCTATATCAAAGATGCTGAAGTTCTTGGGAAACATCATACTGCTATCTCTTTTCATTTATTACATTTTCTACCTGTCTGGTATTTCCATTTCTTCTCTATTTAAAAAAACTCCTGTTCATCCCTCAGAATTTGAGCTTTTTTTGGAAAGACTTTCATGACATACTCAGAGTCAATCACTTTCTCTTTTACTTTCTGCATCTTCAGCATTTTGCACAGTGTCTGGCATGTGATAATTTCTTAGTAGTTATTTTATTTATGTATATATTATTTATGACAGTAATTTTCGGGATCTTTAATGAGTAAATATGCCTGCAAACCTTTAAGAGTAATGTGGGAGGTGCAGAGTGTATCAGGAATTGCATCTAGTTGCTGGTAAGTAACAGAGACCTGGCTACAATGGCTTCAACACCTAAGTGTTTTATATTCTCACCAAAATCGAGTTAAGATTTAAGTACACCAGGGCTGATGTGGTATGCCACAAAGTAAATTGGAGTTTCTTCTACAGGTTTTTGTAGTGTAAGCCTTGAAAATTGTTTTTTTTTTTGTTTGTTTGTTTTTTTTTGGTGAGGAAGACTGGCCCTGGGCTAACATCGGTGCCCATCTTCCTCTAGTTTATGTGGGATGCCGCCACAGCACAGCTTGACAAGCGGTGCGTCTGTTCTCGCCTGGGATTCGAACCTGTGAACCCCGAACCACGCAAGAGGAGCCTGTGAACCTTACCTCTACGGGCGGCCCTTGGCTTTTCTTTTTGTAATGCAAGTGCCTAGCTTAAGCTTTGACTGTGGAGACATCCACTTCAAAGATGGCTATCTCAGTGAACACAATGCCAGTCCCCCCTCAGGCTCTTTTGTTTTAGAGATCTTGATTGATTTTGATGACTGACCACTTGGGCTGCTTCTCTTCTCAGGCTTTAAATTCCCACTCTTATGTTTTAAATTCACCAATAAAGAGTGAGCCTGCATAAACCGTAGGCCTCCATTCTTGGCCCCAATAAAAGCAGAACTGCAGGCCTGACCTCTCTTTGTCTCTACCTGCAGCCTTGCTGTATGGCCCCAGGCGTGTCATGTAATTTCCAGGATTTGTAAGAAACTTTTTCTTTCGAAGTTTCCTGATGGTTATTGCTGAGTGTATTGATAGGCTGAGACTGGCACAAAATGGTTTTATTATACTAACTTTGTGGATTTTATCCTAAAAACAACCGAATGTCGCAAGATTGTGGACTGGAACTCCAGACATCACACAAAACTATCAAGCAGAAAAAGTAAAACAAAGAAGTGGCAAAATGGGTCCCCTCCAGACTTAGAGCCCTCTCCAAAGAATTTTCTTCATAGCACAATCCAGAATTAGACTTATATTTCATTGGCTTCCTCAATGAAATATAGGCTGGAAAAAATATATATATACATATTAACCTGGTTATAATATATATATTAACCTGGTTATAGTCCTTCCTCAAATTAAACTAAACAGGGTTCTGTTACTAAGAAAGAAGAGATATGGATAAATAAATTCTGCTAGAGGTTTTTCACACTACGAAATCTGAATTTCATAAAACATTAGCATTTCTAGAAACATGCATTCTTTGCAACACAGTTTTGGAAACACTGGTCTAAACCATCTTTTAGACATTTTGTCCCAGTGTAAGAGCATGTCATTAGTTACTAATTACCCAAGGAGTGAATTTCAGATCCCTTCAGAATTGATATTCTATTAGACCAAAACCTACCTTTTTAGTTCAGATAATTTTTTGTGTTCCCTTGCCTTTGACTTGGTGTATTTATGAACCATTTTCTCTAGGATGATAATAATACTTTCTCTTTAAAGATATTTTCCAGAAACTCATCATTTTTCTTCCAAAGGACCAAAGTCTAGAAGCACCTGGGATAAAGCTGGGTCAGCTATATTCTTATGCTGGATGACCAATTTAGGCACTTCTGCCCATCTTATTGTGTAGACATTGTACATCTGTTGTCTGCTATGGCATCCACTAGAAGAAAAAATGTTATGTACTGTGTTTCAGCCACTGTATAGAGCCAGGCTTTTCAAACAATGCAGATAAAAACCACCAATCATTTTGTCCCATGACTGAACCTAACAATCTCTGGGATACTACAATTCTCTATCAACTGATGACAAAGCTGCCTTCTTTATAAGGGAAGAACATCTGCAGCCTAAAGATGCTGAGTTAGAATACAGGCTGCGTATTCTGCAAAGATCCTGGCTCTGAAGCCTGATAGTTCCAAGGTTCAAATCCTGGCTTAGGCACAGACTAGCTGGAAAATCTCAGGCAAAGAACTTTACCTCTCTGTGCCTCTATTTCCATCCCTGAAAGGAGCATCGAAGCATTTTGCAGAGTAATTGTGAAGTTTAGAAGAATTATGTCAAGCATTGAGCCTAGTTCTTGGCACACGGGTCCCTCCATAATTTGTTGTTTTCCTTCTTGTCTTCCTCATTCTCCTCCCCCTCCTTGTCCTTCTCCTCATCTTTATATTGTTATTTTTAGGAGTGGCAGAAGTATTAGTGTTTTAGAAGTAATAGTAATAGTGGTAGTTAGTTGCAAATATACTTAGTTCTGTTCTCCAAACGTTTCTAGATAAAAGCATTTTTTTCTCATTTTTTCTAGAAATCCATACACCTGTATTCCACAGTGCAAATGTATTCCTTATTTTCAGAATGCTCATGGCATCAATAAACTGTATGTCTTTTTAAAAATAATGAGGAAAGTGAGCCAATTTAACTTCATAAAGGAAAAGAGACAGCATCTAGCCCATCTGATTGCCTACTGTAGTCTATAATTTCCAATATGATCTGGCTCCTGCACAAATTGCTCATTTCACCCAGTATCACTCTTCCTCTCATTATGTTCTAGCCACACTAATTTTATTTCTCTTGGTGAAGCCTCTGTGTCTCTACTCATGCTGCTTCTCTTTCTCTCTCCTATTTCCCTTCTTCTCACCCTCTCCTTGTCCCTGTCCTTCTGGAATGTTCTTTCCCCAAAATTCTACATGGCAGACCTTATACCTAATGCTGTCACTTCAGAAAAGCCCTCCCTGATCATCCTAATTAAAGAAGCTGTCCTAATTTCATTATCCTTTTCATTTAGCTTTATAACATTTATAACCATCTGAAATTTAAAAATTTATTTATTCATGTATTAATATTTGTCTCTGCTCATTAGTAGGCATGCAGCAAGAGAGGGGGGAAATTGTCAGTCACAGTTAGTACTGTATTCCTGGTACCTAGAATAATACCTGCCGCATGGAAGGTGCTA